>NW_019386448.1:0-51068 GCF_000671375.1 Centruroides sculpturatus | reverse complement strand
CCACACACACACACACACACACACACACACACACACACACACACACACACACACACACACAAAGGAGTGCTCAGCTACAGGTGGAAGGACAGCTTATTTTGTAATATGCCAAACGATTGCTGGATTAAATCAGGCTACTTTGTCGGACAGAGATCCATGTAGTGTAGCTGGCAACACATCAGCATGGTAAGTGGGAGTTGCACGTTTGAGTCCTGTTCTGGCCAAATTTTTTTCTTCCAAAATATTCTAAAATATTTAATAAATATTAATTTGATTATAATTAATAAATTTAATAAGAGATGGTGCCTAACACTTGCCTCTAGTTTCAAATTATGTAAAATTTAATTAAAAATAATAGCAGTGAAAAATCATAGCATTTAATCTGGCAATCACAAAGAAATCACGCCTTTAAAATCCAGCAATGAATTTAATAAAATAAGAATGTTTTCGATCAGTTTCACTGACCTTGTTATGATAGAACAACATGATAGAAAAATTTTTAAATGAGAACAAGAATTCTAAAAAATAAATAAAGAAAAAATTAAAAATAAATGAATAAATATACCTTAATAAAATTAAATTTTAGTAACTGATGGTCAGTGAAACTGGGCAAAAACATTCTTATTTTATTAAATTCATTGCTGGATTTTAAAGGTGTAATATTTTTTTTTTCTCTCCAGTTTGTTCAAAATATATGGATTTGTCAATCATTTGGCATATTACTAAAGTACTGGGTTTTGGGCTGTTTATATATGCAGACTGCTTATTTTGTTTAATACTCTGTGATGTTTAATTAACATATTTTTACATCCTAATTTACTAGTGATGTAACGAATATTCAGTATTCTATTATTCATTATACTATTATTCATTACTATTCGGTATTCCGCCTATTTTTCGCTATTCGGCCGAATACCAAACATTTAATCACTATTCGGCCTAATACCTAAAAACAGGAGTAAGAAATAACAAAAACACAGTAAATTAATCATTTTGGTATTTAGATTTAATGTTATCGGGTTAGTGTTGTTTGTTTATATTTATTTATAACTTATAACATGCACAAAATAAAAAAAATATATATTAGTCACTTGTATTTACAATTTATAATTACAAATATCAGCACAAGTACACACCTATTCATTTGAGAATCGTCGCACATGTCTGAGAGTCTGACCCTGCCTATCTTTTTTAAGCGCTTGTCTTTGCTCTTTCCTTTCTCTTTCCTCTATCTCTCTAGTCCACGTGTATGCCTATGCATACATCATAATATGTGCTCATGATACTTTTGATTTGTCACTTTTTCGTCGTAGTTTTTCCATTTTATAATTACATGACTCATAGCCTGGTGATAACGGAGAAAAGAAATAGATAGGGCATCAGTATATGTCACAGTTATGATTTCAGATTCGAGACAGCTTGTTAGCCAGAACGGTCCCAGGTTTTCACTCGTGCACGCTAAGTGACTTTCATTACAAGCATTTAGCTTTCCGAAGTCTATGATAACAATTGTATGGCATTGACAGCCGCAAATTTCGTGCCAATAAGCTGCTTCGACTTGTTCGATTATGTTATCAACTCAATTTCATATTTATTTTCACTTCACGGTCTTTCTCTGTTCTTTTTCTGTTATTTACACATGTAGGTCATTTCATTGTTATTCACAGTTGATATCATCATTTATCACATACTTCCATGACACTCTTGTCTGTCCGCTACAACTATCAAGAATTAACGCGATTGGAGAAGCATAGTGACAGAGGGGCAATGGAGAGCAGGGTCCTTGCCATAAAGCGGTTTGCACGCCAATTTTTGTACATGCGTTAATCAAGCCGAATATTTTGGCCAAATATTCGGCTATTTGGCCATGCTCCTGGCCAAATATACTATTCATTGCAACACTATAATTTACTCATTACTTTTTAAGCATCATTATTAATATTCAGGCTATTTTTAAAAAAAAATTTTGTCATAAAGGAATCCGTATCTCTACTGGTGGGTGTACCAGATACAGATAAAGAATACTATAGTTGGAAGGCCCCACACACCCTTAAATGGTCCTCCCAGCCATATTAAATGAAACGCCTAATGTATAATTTGGAATGCACAAGAAGAAGGATGCTCTGTAACAAAGTCATGTTGGTCAGAGCTGACAAGATTAAGTCTGTTGTTCTCGTGAAACATGTTATGTACGATTGACTATTAGAAGAGCATATAGACCACACCCAATGCTCTGTCACAAACAGCAATGCTATTGACAACTTACAGGTGAGAGTTAAATGCTTTCCCAATACAAAGCTTGCCAAATGCCTTGAGTTAAAGAATATAACAATTGAATCTCCAGACACCCCTAGGCTGTTCGCCTTCGTGAAGATCCTTAAACCAGGACAACAACTACGACCAGTTATAGATAAGTCCCAAGCATCAATCATTAAACTTGAGAAACTTGCACACAGACTACTTTCACTCCACTTGGAAGGATACCAATACGTTTTGACCGACCCAGTAGACCTAATATTTCTCCTCAAAGGGATATCAGTGCCTCCGGAATTCATAACAAGTTTAGACTTTAAGTCACTTTACCCATCTATTAGACTCCCACCTACATTTTGCACCATCAGAGATGTACTTTTCAACCTTGTAAATGACAACACTATGCATCAGCAAATACTGGAATTGGTGCATCTCTTGTGTTATAATTCCTTGTTCCAGTCCAGTTCCACTTACGCCCAAGGGAGGGATGTCTCGATGGGTAGCCCCATCGCAGGAGACCTGTGTGAGTTGGTAGTCAGGCGATTGGAATCTAGCATCATCCCGGAGAATTTACTCAACATCATACTATATAAACAGTATATCGATGATATTCTCATTTTATGGAAGGTAAAGTTGGACATATCAGCATTTGTTGGTGCATTCAATGACAACCCCTATGGATTGACCCTAGAGATAGACCAGGCTCATGATTCCAAGGCCCATTTCCTCGACATCAACATCAAGTTTGACCAAACTACAATCCACACAGAAGTTTATTGTAAATCAGCGTCAGATCATCTTTACATACTGGTAGTCATGACCCTCCTCATTATAAGCTGGCAGCCTTTAATGCCTTAATTAGGAGGGCCCATACGCACTTGTCGTCACAGATAGCTCTCAGGGCCAAGCTAAGGTGTATTGAGCATGTAGACAAGAAACATGGTTACAGTACAATCACATGCAAATTAATCCGCAGATGGCACCGTTGCCAAGAATTACATCCTACCCAATTATCAGATGAGGTTTGGTCTATTATCATCCCGCTTGCATACAACTCTTACTATAAATCATTATACACAGGGATAGCTAAGAAAAAGAATATTTGCATCACATACTGAAGATGTGCTACAATATTTGACATTTTGTAGAACAGAAAAGACAATCCCAACAAAGAAAGACTCCCTAGGTGTACACCATCCCAATCATGGACCATAGATGTGATAGAAGCCTGGTCTACATAGGATCCACCAAACGATCCCTAGAAGTGAGGATCAAAGAGCACACAGCAGATATATGGCATGAGAGGACCACCACCGCTCTTGCCACCTACGCCTCTGACCCAGAAGTAGAACCAATGTTAAATCAAGCAAGGGTCATCCACACTATGCAACATGTACAGTACACAATCTCAGATGGCTAGAAGCTATTTACATCTGCATGGCTACACTCAAGGATGGTAATTGTATTAACCATAAAGACGAAATCATTCTATCTACGGCCTGGCAGGTGCTCTTAGACAAGAACTTACATTAAACTACTACAGATAATACGTGAATGCCTGAGTGACGTTATCAACATCCACGCAATTGAGTTCCATCTGATGTTCCAATTCAATCTAATTTGAATCACATTCGTTCAGAAGTTATTCATTACCTGAAGAAGAACCTGTGAGTTCAAAAACGTTTGTAATGGTTGGTTTAGTAAGAGATACACACCGGTAACAGGCTCACTGGTGTTTCTATCAGTCAACCTCTATATATTTGTGCCAAAACTATACTTCTATGTAAAAGTGCACAGTTTACAGAATTGAGCATTAGAGATGACATTGTCAAGTTTACACTATTTGAATACTGGAACTTGTAACTAACCCTTTCACAACCTTCAGATGAGAAGGATCCCCAATAATGTTGACATCTTATTCATAGAATTTCATGCAAAAAATTAATATGAGGATGCTGGGCCTATATAATGAGAATGACACAACTAGCCAAATATTTGGTATTAAATGTGAATTAATTGGCAGTTTAAAATTTGAACTCTGGTCATTCCAAAGTTAGAACACCATTGAACCTGAAGCAGATCTTGATAGAGATTCAAAAACATTTGTTCTTGCATCTAAATATACTACCTTACTGGAAATAAAAAGGTTCTGAAAGGACAATGCTAAGACAAAGAGGAGAAAAATGAAAATCAGAAATTCTTAGACATCACAGAAGTGTTTTAGAATGGAGGCAACAAAAGTTAGAGAAGATTTGACTAAAATCAAGCCTCATAGAGAGTAAATGATGCATGCAACGACATAATGTTTTAAATGACAAAAACAAAATTTCCAGAGAAACGAGAAAAAACATTTTTCTAGTTAACAAACTTTAATCAAATGTTAGAAAAATTATTTTTACAATTTACACTTAGATATAAAACATTGTGTTTAATTTCAAATACCTAAGTTTAATAGTAAGGAAACAAAAAAAAAGTCAGTCAGAGCCATAAGGTTGTAAATACTAAAAACAATTGCAATCATAAAATGAATCTTAATGGAACCTTGCAATTTAAGATATACATTAATATGTTCCAAACAGCAAATTTAAAATATATTCCATTAGATGCATCTTACATTTTATATATTTATTGTATTTAGAAAAAACTTTTTTAAATACAATTTATCTCATGTTTGGATACTTCTCTGAAACTTGGGACACTATTTTAGCTTTTATACCATGTTAGAGTGGCTATTTTTTTATTTGGGATACTAATGAACTTTTTAAAAACAAATTATGGAAATTATACAATGTTGTAATGCAAAATTAAACCAATTAAAGTAATCTTAATATCACTCAATTAGATACCTACACATCCACATTAGAGATAACTATTTTCTGCTCCCAACAAACAACTATTAGTATGGTCTCCTCGAAATGCGAAAACTAAAAATGTTCCAAGTAATGCTATTGTAGCATTGACCATACTTTTTAAAATTTGAATATACAGGTAGGCCTCCTATAATGTGGTACGTTTACAATGCGTTTTCGCTCCAATGCGGTTGGAAAAATGCGGAAATTTTCTTACAACACGATTTACGGTATTTAGAAACAAATTAGCTTTTACATAACAGAAAAATCGCAACGGATTGTGTGATACAAGCCGCAGTTCAGCATACAGAGCTAAATGTTCTTGAAAACAGCTGTTTGTCAAAGTTGACATGTTCCCATGAAAGTTTCAGCTGGTCCCTAAAAGAAATGCGCCAATTGACTCTAAACGCTTCCTGGAAAGCTTTATTACCGGAAATGGTCAGTCAGGAAAATGTTGTTGAGCCAATTCAGCATGAATATGATAACATAGTAAGCCTTGCACACACAATAGGTGGTGATGGATTCACTGAAATAACTGTTGATGATATTCTAGAATTAGTTATGGAAAATGAAATAAACGAAGCAGATTTGGTAACAGTTATATCTGAAACATTACCGATTGAAGATAATTCTGAAGATATTTTCAATGAAGAAAACCAAACGCTTCACTCTGAAAGGTATAGAAAAATGTTTGGACATGGCGAAACAAATGAAATCTTACTTTTTAGAGAACAATCCTCTGCCGGAGAGAGCAGAAATATTTAAAAGAAATCTTCAAAATTGCTTATCTGCCTATCAAGAAATTTATAAAGATTTGCAAAGCAAGAGCAAACAGTCTCTAATGACAGATTTTTTAAAACCTAAATCTACCGGAATTGCAGTGGAACTTGTCAATGAAACAAGCTCAGATCTTGAAATAAGGCCAGTGAAACGTTATCGAACAACTATAATAGGTGACAATGAGGGCTAAATTTGTGAGCATAACATTGTTTATTTTTGATTTTGACTTAAAATCATAATCTTTTTATTTTTTATATGATGATTAATTTTATTTAAGTTTTTTATGAAATGTTTTTATGTACATAAATTTAAAAAATAATGAAAATGTTACACAATAAAAGGCAGTGTGGTGGTGTAGAGGACAAATAACAAATTACAAAGTTGTAACAATAAAAAAAACAGGGTTTTATTTTGTTCTTTCACATGGTCCTACTTACACCTGGTTCTTTTGGATCCCAAACTATGTTAACCATATATTTTCAATACAGCCCGATATATTCTTCATATTTACAAGGCGGGAGACACGTGTTCGCGACAACAAAAGGTTTACTTTGAGAGATATCTCCGCAATATTACGACTAACTTAAAACAACCTTAACCTAACTTACATACTAAAGAAGAAGAGTGAAAAAAGAAGAAATATGAAGGGATAAAACAAGTATAAAGGAAAGATTGGTGGGATACCCGGATATTTCGAAAGTCTCCAATCTTCTCTACGTTGGAACTTGCGCTCAATTAGCCTTTTTCTCGGTTCCTTTCTGTACCAGCTTTTGAGAATTCAAGGTGTTCTCGAAGCCCTCAATCTTGGTGTCTGTCTAATTTGTCCATTCTCAGACGACATGAAGTCTCTTCTTTGTCCCACTTGGCGACAACTTCGACTTGTTCTTTTCTTCGTCTGCTCTCCTCGGACACTGACCAGCAAAATGTCTTTCCCTTTTTCTCTGACGCCCTCAGGGCTTCTTAGTATTCCTTTGTTTTCTCCCTTTGACCTTGGATAAAGGTTGTCCCCCACCTGTAGAGAAAGAATAAGTTAGAAAGTTCTAGAAACAGGCGTGAAATACAAAGGATTTAGATTAAAATAAAACTTATATCTAATCCCTATGTACGTAGGTATGGCGTACCGCCACAGCAGTTTTTCTCTTTTTAGAACCAAAACCCAGTTTTTGTATTAAGTTGGTGTCTCTCATAACGCGATTTCCCACAACACGGTATTTTCAAGGAACGTATCTACTGCGTTGTAGGAGGCCTACCTGTACAAAATATTTTACACAAAGTTATAATTACTGTGATGGAAAAATGTTGGTGTACAATTTTTCCACTTATGACAAACTTGGGAAGAACAATGGCTATGACAAAATGTGAGGTCCAAATTGAAGAATGCCAACCTCTTACTACATAGGGATTCTTGCAGTGAGTTATGTTTTATTCTGGCTTGCCTAAGACATGATAGCTGCTTCAGCCAGAAATTTTAGTCTCTCACAATTTTGGCTTTTGTGGGTTTTATCACAATATTTTTTTTTCTTTTGTACTATAAACAATATCAAAGTAAAAAAACTAATTTATTCCTGTTTTGTATTTAGTTTAAACATTATTTATTTATATTAAATAATCAAAATAATGTTTGCATAATCTCAAATTTTATTAAGTTTCCATTGAAAGTTTATTCAGTGATGGGAGCAAGTTATTCTTTTATAAGGTTACAAGTATTTTCCTTTGTTAATACAAGAAGAAAATTATATTATACATAAGTCAATTAGTTACTGATATTTATAGTAAATCTTATCAAATGTTTTACTGAACTTTCTGATGTAAATAAAATATCTTTTTAAATTTTATTAATTTCAATTATTTTAAAAGATGAAATACAGAAAATACAATATTATACAAAATTACCCATAATTTAGGTTTATTTTAATAATTATCACTGTGCTGGATGATTATTCAGCTTACTAGAGCTTATTAGAATTATTTATTTTAATGTTTAATAAAAGTTTTTCTAACTCTATTTATGTTAAACTTATCATTTGAAGAAATTCTTGAATAAATAGTCTAATTTATTTTAGTGTATTACAAATTATAATATAATTTTGCATTTTTTTTCCTTCCAAGTTTTCAATCACGTTAATAGAAGTTTCTTTTACAGCTTGGGAAATTCTACAGGAAATTGATGAAGGTAAATTCTTGCTTGAAAACTTTTTACATTAGGATCAATATTAGCATATACCCTGCAATTTTAACATCATCAATCGAAAGTTCTGTTCGTTGCTTTTAATATTCATGATTTCATTTTTAAATTTTTTCAGTATCTAAAATAAAACTATAATTTTGTGTGAATTTAATTAAAATTATAGGGTAATTTGTGTTATCCATGTTTTAAAAGTCAATTCAAAAATGGATGAATTATTTCAGTTTTATTTGTAAGTTATGAACCCATTTGAGAGATGTCAAAAATTACCACGATAACATTTAAAAAATTGTGAAATTCTTTTATGTATTATAAGCATTCATTTTCCATCTCAATTTTTTCCAAAATACCAAAGACACACATATTTTGCATTCAGCTCTCTTTTGTTCATTTTCTGTATGTTAAACAGCACCTTAGATGATCAGACATTATTTAACTTGATTTTGAAAGCTGATATGTTTTTAATACTTTTTTCTTCATACTAACTCATAGTTCTGGATGTTGGATATATATTTTTATAACTGGTATCAGATACACAACTATTACCCAAGTAATTGGGTACCCATTTAAAGTATTACATTTGTCCAAAAAAATAATCATAAATGAGTGCACTAATTTTTGTAATAATTATTTTCTATAATTTAATTGTTTTAAAATTTTTAAAACTATTTCTAATTGAACATAATTTCTAATGAATTATCATTTTTGACAACAATTATATAAACTAAAATTTTTTTATCAGTTAAAACTTAGTTAGAAATAATCTCCTCTATACACACTGTAAAATAAACGACTTACTTCTGCTGTAAACCAAAACAGTGCTTATTTCAAAATATTTTCACAAATGTTTTCGAACTTGGTTCTTCTTCAGGTGAATAAAACGGGTAGAATCGATGTTATTCGAAATCTGAACGCAATGTTCTAAGGAAACATGTGCAATCGTCGTGTTAAACTTGTGCATGCTCTGTAGATAGAAGGATCGCTTTTGGCTTCTCAAGCGTCGTAAATAAGTGTTTGCCATGCTATTGATAAGGATAGTTCATCCTTATTGTTTATACGCTTATCTTCTCGTGCTGTTTTATAGATATATATCACTTCCATCCAGCGCAAATGGTGTAGTTGCTGTGTGGTGTAAATTATCTTTGCCTCGTCAAATACAGCTTGTATATCAGGGTCCGTGGCATATTGTGCTAATGCTGTAGCATATCTTTTATGTAGGATGTCTGCTTTGTGTTCTTTGATCCTCACCTCCAACGATCTTTTTGTGGATCCCACGTATACTAAGTCTTTATCGCATCTATGATCTTTTATAGGGATCCTGTATACTCCTGCTAATATGTTTTGGTGTTGAGTATCTTTTGCATTATTTAGCATTCTAAATATAGTGGGAATCTTCTAAATATTAAGGAGGCTTGTTTTGTTTTGGCAATCTCTTTGTAGATTTTCTCTAAGTACAGATTGTAAGTAATTAGGATTCTGTCTTTCTGAGTGTTACTTTGTGGCCCTTGTGGTTCTGTTTGATCTGTTCTTCGTGAATGCATCATTTTTTCAATCCTCATGGCTATCCTACTATTATAGCCATGTCTTTTGGCCATGATATTAATGGTGTTGATCTCTGTATCCAGTGCCTGCGTTGTCGATGAGTGGGTGTATGCTCTATTCACCAAGTTATTAAACGCCACTATCTTACACTGCCATGGGTCACATGAATGTGCAGGGATAAACAATTGATCTGCCTGAGGTTTTCGGTATACCTCAGTGTTGATAGACCTTCCTTTAACTATAATGTTCACATCGAGAAAATGAACTTGTTTGTCGCTCTCCTGTTCGAGGCCCACAGTTAATCCATACAAGTTGTTATTACATGCCGCTATGACTGCCGACACGTCAGGTTTAGATTTCCATAATATGATTATATCATCCACATATCTTTTCTATGTAATAATATTGTGGAGTAGGTCAGGCAGTACTTTGTTCTAGGAGTTTAATTACCAGTTCGCATAGATCTCCTACTATCGGGCTCCCCATTGGTACCCCTTTTTTCTGTTGAGCGCTGGATGGAAGTGATATATATCTATAAAACAGCAAGAGAAGATAAGTGTATAAACAATAAGGTTGAACAATCCTTATCATGGATTGTTGCATGATAAGGATTGTATGTAGCAATGTTTGCCATGATATGTAGCATGCCATGATATGTAGCATGGCAAACACTTATTTACAACACTTGAAGCCAAAAGCAATCCTTCTATCTACAGAGCATGTTCAAGTACAGAGCATACAACGATTGCACGAGTTTCCTTAGAACATTGCGTTCAGATTTCGAATAACATCGATTCTACCCGTGTTATTCATCTGAAGAAGAACTAAGTTCGAAAACGTTTGTGAAAATATTTTGAAATAAGCACTTTGGTTTACAGCAGAAGTAAGTCGTTTAGTTAGAAAATATGTCTTTTGGATTTGCTGAACTATTCAAATGTAAAATAAGATGTTTTTAGTAAAGTATCAACTATTCAAAAACAAAAGCAAATTAGTCAGTTGTAACTTTCTTAACCTTTGTTTCTCAATGGTCGTTGTTGTTTTTTTTTTTTTTAAATCATTATAAAATCAATACAGGTTTAACAAAGGGATTGGTTATTTTTATGTAATAAATCTACGATTATAAAACTATTTTCACGACTATTATCAAAACCTATGGCTTTGAAAGGAAAAAAATCGGAGTCAAACGATTGCCATAGTGAATTGGACTACTTCCAAAGTATCCCAATCTATTATGGTGATTGTTTGGCTTTGATTAATAACATTGGACTTTGAGATGCTTTTATATGAAAAAATCAGTTTTTCAAAATTTATTATTCATTTATAAATCCTTCAATACTAATAACACATCCTGTGACAAAAGCATAATAATGACTTCCTTGCTAAATTTAATGATTGAAAAACAAAAATTATTTAATTTTTCAGTGGTGTAATACATTTTATAAATATGTGCAGTTATCCATGCTTTACTAATGATGATAAAAATCACGCACACAAACCTTTAAAAATGTTGGGTTTTTGTAGCAAAAATACAAAAAATTTTAACTAAATATCTCATAGTGTTTCTAAGATATTAAAAAAATAACATTTTTTAGTACTTTAATTGCCCTTTATTTCTCAAATTAAGCATTTTGGAATATTAGTTTTTTCCCTAATTAACTTTTTTTTTTTTTTTTTTTGTTTTATCACCTCCCAAAGTTCAGTGAGTCTTATGTTAACACATTTTAATAATATAATTTATATTTATATATAACATAATAGACAAATCAATGTAAACTTGCTAAAAGATGAGGTCATAGACAACCAATATTACAGTATTTTAGAAAAAACCTAGATGATCGGTCAGACCCAATGGATACCAACAAAAAGGTGCAATATGTAGTGAAAGCCATTAAAGAAGCAATAGTAGAAACTTCCTAGGCAAGAAAAAGTAAAGAGAATAGATAACACCAGAAACCCTGAAACATGAGAAAAGACAGCTAAAAATTTATGGAGATTCTAATAATTGTCTTAATGAACTCTACCGAAGAAAATGCAATGAGGTAAAAAAGCTGTTACAGAAGATAAACAGAGATGGCTATAAGAATCTATAAAATGACTTCTAATCTTAACACTGCATTGAGTAATAACAATCCACAAAACCTTTTTATAGAATCTATAAGAATAATGCAGAGATTTTGAAAGATACTATGAAGAGTTTAAAACATGGGACTTGTACAAAATGATAAAGAAAATAAACAGAAAATAGCAGCCCAAAATAAAGACAATCTGAGATGAAATGAACAAAATACTAATGAATATGAAAGAAATCACAGAGATGGACAAGATATTGCTCAGAGTTATATAGACACGTCGAATCCATTAATTTTCAAAAGTCTAATGTGTGAGCTCAGTAGTATAGCTCCACTCCAATGTGAAGGAAATGACATGGAAAAAAACTCTGAAGAAATTGAAAAATTTTAGACAGTCCTAGAAATGATGAAATAACTGCTAAAATGCTAAAATATGGAGACAACAACTTCAGCAAAGAAATCCATGAATTATTCAGTTTCGCCTGGAGAGAAAGTAAAGCTCTTAAGGAGTGGAAAAAATCAATACACTAATCCCTATCCACAAGAAAGGTAGTGTGATGGAATGTTCAAACTATAGAACAATTGTTCTCACAAGTACCATGGATAAAATGACAAAGACACTCTTAACAGAAAGGCTGAGACACTAAGTAGAATGGCATTTATCAGATGAGTAAGTGGTGTTTAGGAAAGATAGAATCACAGCACAGCAAATCCTAACACTGCCACTGATTGTGGAATGACAAAATGGAAAGGTAGAAGTGTATGTGCCTGCTTTATGGATTTCAAAAGCGTATGACTCCATAGACTAAAAGACAATATGGGCAGTGCTTTAATCTTTTGGAGTGGACAAAAAAGTAACAACTCTTCTACAGGAACATTAATGAGAATGCAGCAACAGCAGTGAGAAATTTTGGAAGTCTTGGAAGATTTTTTTAAAAGAAGAAAAGATACCAGACAGGGAGACCCAATATTATTACTTTTATTCATAACTCTGCTAGAAAGGGCAATGGAATGCATCACAAGTGATATTAAAGGCATATCTGTGCATGGTCAAAGAATCAACAACCTTGGATTTGCAAACATTATTGTAATTCTTGAAGAAAATGCTAATGATCTGGAAAACAGTTAACACCTTAAATGTAGAATGCATGAAATATGGACTGTATATGAACTTAGAAAAGACCAAGATGATGGTATTTGGATGGCCAAATCAAGCCAAAGGAATTAACATAAATGGAATGAGAATTGAAAAGGCTACAGAATTTACGGAGAAAGCTGACTGAAAATGCTATGGGAAGATACTCAGAGTAGAATGGCATGATAATCTCAAATGACAAAATCTATAAAAGAGTCCAATCTACAAAAACACTGTTTCAACAGGATTCAAAGGAAACTTGGCTTCTTTGGTCATATCTGTAGAATGAGTGACGAGAACAATTAAAACTATAACACTTTGAATCATAGAGGGACAAATAAGAGACAAGCCACATAGGGAATGGATGGATGATGTGAAAGAATGGTTCAAAATAGTATTCAGAAGCTTCTTCACTGTGCCCCTAGACCAGTGGTCTCCAAACTTTTTTATTGTGTACCCCTAAGATGAAAATAATTATAAGTTGTACCTCCTATAATATAATATATTATAGGGGGTGCAACTTAGTGTATGTATATATATATATATATATATACATACATATTATATTAGGGAAAACATGGCGTTCCTGTAAGTATCATTTTGCGTACCACACTTTGGAGACCACTGTCCTATACGGGGGTTGTCTCCAAAGTAGAAAAGGGTGGTGTGAAAATGGCATCAAACTCTAATGGCCACTGCTCCCATGAACGATGATGATATATAATATAATGCATTCTTAAATATATTTTCAAATTAAAATAATTTATTTTACTTTATGTAACAAACTAACATATACATATATATAGTTATGCAAAGTAGTAATTGTTACTCTGTACTCCCATATCAGACAGCCATGTGCTGCCACTTATCTTTAATGAACTGTGGCACTTCCGCATCTTTTCAATTTAAGTAATTTGTAGTCAAAAACAGCTTTTCATTTTTAATTGCCTTAAGCAAGAGTCACTTAAAGAGAATCTTTTAGTTTATTGATGTAAAAATTATTTAAAGACTGTTGAAGTTTGACAAAAGATGAGAAATCTTCATTCTAATATTGGATTGTTGGAAACTTTGTTGCAAAATTTGACAAAAATGCAAAGTAATATGTTTGTTTGGAATTAGCATTTTATTAAATAATGTACAGTGGTACCTCAGGATACAAAATTAATCTGTTTCGACACTGAGATCGTGTCATGAAAATTTCATACGGTGAATCATTTTTCCCCATATGATTACATGTAAAACCAAATAATTCGTTCCAACACGAAAAACACACTCAAATTAAAGCTAAGTATTACATTTAAAAAAAAATAACTATAGTAAGGAAAACACTCAAAAATGCATTTTGTAGTTGTAAATGTATAAATAATCATAATAGAATAATAATTGATAAAAAAAAAAGTGTAGTTTTATTTGCACTTTACCTTTGAGGATAGATGACAGTGGAGGTGTAAATTGGTGGGGGAAGAGAGGGAGAAGGGAAATGATACTAAAACTTAACTTAGATAACATAATGTAACAATAACTTAAAAATAACTTAGAGAAGATTTTAAAAAATTAGTGTTGTTTTATTTTTTATTATTATTATTTTTTTAATTTTTATTGACTGCGTTTTGTTTTATTTCCTTCACTTCTACCAGCACTTTCACTGGATAGAGGTTGCTTGGTAAAATATCTATCTGAAGAGGTTTGGCTTTGCCTACTTTTTAAAATGTTTCTAAAATTACTTAGGCAAATGTCATTACTCCGAGCGGCAATAAGGCCAGTGTGAACCTTTTTGGGATGTTTCTTTTCAATAAAATCGGTCGCTTTCCGATAATACCTGGAGATTTCCTCTATCGAGCGAGATCCTTTCACCACGAAACAAATGCGCCGACTGAGACCAACGAACAGAAGTGAATAAAAACATGGTGCTGCGAACTAATGTAACGTCATATGGTGAGTTTTTGTTCGTATCATGGAGCAAAAATATGTTCGAATTTCATGTCGTATCCTGAAAATTTCGTATGCTGGGGTGTTTGTATCCTGAGGTACCACTGTATATGCTGTTTGTTTCAATGACTCTTTGCCATCTTTATGATTACTTTTCTGAAAACCTGTAGGTTTTTTTTGACAACAAATTTTTCAAAGTATTTTTGACTGCCTTAAGTGTACTTAATTTTTTTTATTAAAGAAGTTTTGTAAAGACCAAAACAAATGGTAAACAGACAGTGGTATGTCTGGTGAATGGGGTGGGTGGGGTAAAACCAAAGGTCACATAATTTTTGCCAGTTCCTCATTGACATGTGCAGTCCAGTATTGTCCTATTGAAAAATGGCACCTTTCCTGTTGATTAGTTTTGGACATTTTTGTTTTATTGCTTCATTTAATTGATCTAACTGGGAGCAATATTTATCTGAATTTAGTGTTTCATTATTTGCCAGAAATTCATAATAAACAATTCTATGACTGAGTCCATCTTTTATTTGAGGCTACTTGTCCACCTCCAAATATAGAAAAGTTCAAAATATTTCTCTGGTGGTGGCACAATCATAAAAATTAAATAAATACATTTTATAAATATTAGCCAGGACAAATTTAAGTTTACAAAAAATTTTTAAAAAATTCTTGTTATTTTTTCAAGTGTGTTTGAAAAGTCTGAATGAAAAGATACACTTTGTATGGGGTCGTCCATAAATTATGTAAGGTATTTTGGGGAGGGTGGGGTCTAGAATGGCCGAATTCACCTTTAAGTAATTTATGGATGGCCCCTATTTATTGTCTACTCAAGAATTTTTTTTTTTAATTTTTTGTAAACTTAAATTCATCCTGGCTAATTTTTTTGTGAAAAACATTGTTTGAGTTCAGTTTTCAGTTATACAATTTTCTTTGTTTTCAAATGAATGTGTTACATATAGCACAAATGACATTCATTAGAATTTTGTCTGAAATCTTCTTCAAATAAGATGTAAAGTTTGTGATGTTATGGACATTTGTGACATTGACTTTATCCAGCATACAGCCCAAATACAGTAGTCTTGTGCAGGAGTTCCTAACCTTGTGCCTGTGGGCACTCATACGCCCAAAGAGCTATTCAAAGTTTTGAAATAATGAAAAAAAGTTAAATGTTAAAAGATTTTAAAGCTGGGTAACTTTTTATTTTCTTTATGAAAATAAAAAGTTACCCAGCTTTAAAATCTTGCTAGATGTAGTGAGAAATTCACTAAATTGGGCTATACTGACCACTGTCTAATTTATCACACCTATTATAATCATGTCTCCATGGCATCTATATTGTATTAGTAGTATGGTATTAGTTGTCAATAGTATAAGTTTACAATGACACACGTTGTAAACTCATACTGTGTCATCACATGCTATCGTTGTGTTGGGGTTTTTTTTTGTATATAAACATTTTACCCCAAAATCAGTAATCCAAGTAAAAAACAATGAATCTATCATTTTAACAAAGATTGAAAAGAAGACTACTATGTTATTGAAAGGAAGGAGAAATGTATTTGCTTAATATGCACAGTTTTGTGTTAGTGGCAAAAAAAAAAACACTGTTGAACGTCATTACAAAACCAATCGCAGTTCTTTTGAGGTTAGTTTCCCGCCTAAATCCAAGTTAAGAAAAAGAAAATTTAATTAATTACATGTCAAAATATTATCCTTTGAACATACGAATGTTATGAATGTTATTAAAATAATTAACAAAATTTGAGCAAATCCTTTATCACACAGATTGTTTAAAACCCTTGTAGAAAAGGATGAATCTTTCCATGCTGACCTTATCTTACATACGGATATGAGATGGTTAAATTGTAGTTCCTAAGGATCACCAAGGTGATCCGGAACGTGATGTGAGTAAGAAAGTGAGGACTTTACAACGAAATGGGATAAAAGAACTTTATATATAACTAATACCATACAATAGACATGAATTAATTTCCCTTTTTAGCATCAGACTAACGTGAACTCCGTTATTCCCGATATCACAATCTAATCCAATACTCGTGAGCCCCGTTAACAATCGCTCACGGAAATCTTACAGATGAATTACACTGCAGATCCGCACCACAATGACTCATATAACCAGTCGTCTCCCTCGTAAGTAGATGATGTTCGAATGGAGTTGCGACCACGTGGCAACTGCAAGAAAATCTCCCCTCGGACCGAAATAATGGGTTGTGAACAACAGGTTGACGGTATTCAATTACCTGACCTTAATCAGACAATTACCTAAAGTTCGCCGAGTCCGATGTAAACCGATTGCTTCCCTTACTATTCACTCCGTTCTAACTTACTGCTCCTCTGTCCTTCGTAGAGTTCGACTTCCGACTACCCTTGTCCGTTTCCTTCCGCTGTCAGCCTTCACACGGGAACCAGCTCAAAACCAAACACCCTCTCCTCGCTCTCGTCACTGGTCACCCCTTTTATTCCTTCTCTCCAAGCTCCTCCCTTCGCCTCCACGTGGTCACCAAGGGGCCAATCATAACACTTACAAAACCCACCATAAGGTGGCGCGCGATACAAAAATTTTTAAACCGAACAGACAAAGAACACGAGAACCCGAACAAAGGCATAACAAAACACACATATCAAAAATATAAAAAATAAAAAAAATAAAACAATACAAGTGCCTAACACTACAAAATAAAGGCGAAGCACTTGGCCAATTTTTTGGTCTTTTGGAAGAGATAAAAAAATTCCTTATTTCAAAAGGTCAAACATTTGAACAATTAGATAACCTACAATGGTTGATGGACTCGGCTTTTTTAACTGACATGTGTGAAAAATTGAGCAGTTTAAACCTAGTTCTCCAGGATAAAAATTAACACTAGCTGAAATGATTAACTCTATAAAAGCATTCAAGGCCAAAATACAGTTTTGGATAAATAATTTGTCAAAAAATTCTTTTGCACAATTTCTAAGAATGAAAAAAGTGACTGGTGAAAATAATTTTGGCCTAACAGTATTTATTACTCCTCTTAAAAACCTTTTGGAACAGTTTGAAAGTAAATTCCAGAAATTTACCATTATTGAATCTGTGGCTACAATTTTTGTAAATCCTTTTACTACACAAGTAAACATTACTGAAACTGCTAAATCTATAGTAGAACTTCTTTAAGAAGCATCAATAATTGAAGTAGAGATTTTAGATTTTCAAAATAACATCACATCTCACAATATGGATGAAAACTTCTGGAATTTAGTTGATCATAAAAGTATAATCTTTTGAAAAAAGGAGCCTTCAAAATCAAATTCTGTTTTGGTTCCACATATTTATGCAAATCTTTATTTTCCACCATGAATATTATAAAATCAAAAATCAGATTTCAACTTACTAATGCCAATCTTGAAGATTGTTTATGATTGGGATTATCATCTTACACTCCCGACTTTGAGAAATTAGCAAATGAAATGCAGTGTCAAAGATCACACTAATTCAGCTTTTATAATAAATATATAATATGTTATAGTAAATATATGTTACAAGATGCATGTTATAATAAAGGACATAAAAAAAATAATAATTTTTTTTAAAATCTGATTTGCACCTCCACTATTTTTTGCAATCTCAAATGTGCCTGTGTCACAAAAGGGTTGGGAACTCCTGGTCTAGTCTAGTGCATCAGTTCCCAAAGTATACACTGTGGCACCATAGGGAGCCACAGCTTTCCTCACAGGAACATTGTAAAATAATATAAAATTTTCATAATTTTATTTCCATTTTCAACTCAGTGTGTTAAGACATGAAATATAGCAGGTATGAATCATTAACTCACTTAGTAATTACTGTTTGCAGAAGCCTTTACAAATGTTTACTAAATGGTGCTCTAAAATAATTTTCTTAATTGTTTTAGTAGTTTGTCAAACTTTCTCGGTACTTTGTGTTTGTATATAAATAGCTGTTGGTTTTATGCAATTTTAATGTTTAATTAGTTTTCTGAGATTGTATCAACTGAATATTGTGATGATTGAGTCAAGTGACATTTTTGAAGTATTTTTTCTTTTATGCATTTTTTAAAAATGGGTTGGTTTTTACTAAATAGTAATAAGCATTGTGAGAGTGAAAAATAATGAAGGCACATCATCAACCGGCTGAAAGAATATGAAGAAGCATAAATATCAAAAACGTGACAACACTTATTTGGATTTTGGTTTTATGATGACAGAAGTCAATGTGAAAAGAGGTCGGTGTATACTGTGTTTGAAAGTTTTGGCACTGGAGTGCATTCTACCAAGTAAATTGAAATGCCATTTAGAAACCAATTATCCTACCATGGTTATTAAATTTTATGACTACTTTACCAGAAAGTTAGAAAGTAAAAGATAGTTTTTATTGGCAGGCTTCAATACCAAGCAATGCTTTGCTAGCATTTTACAAGGTGGCACATGGAACTGCAAAATGTAATAAGCCTCATACCAACACAGAAGAACTCATTCTACCGGCAGCTGTAGATATGATGAACAATATGATCAGTGAGTCTGCTGGAAAGCAGCTTTCAAAAGTGCCTTTGTCCAATAACACCATCATTTGCAGAATACAGCACATAGCAGAGACCTCACTGATCACTTAATTGAAAAAACAAAAGGGAAGGAATTGGGTTGCATAAGAGAAGGGTTGCAGCTGGATGAAGCCATAGATGATGATAATGATGCCACTTGATTTGCCTTATACGGGTTATAGATGGTAATGACATTGTAGAAGACCTTCTCTTTTGTAAAGGAATCACTGTTGGTGCTATCTCTAGATTTTGTTAGAGATTCTTGATACTTTTATATCTGAAAATAATTTGGCATGCATCTCATGTGTTAGTGTGTGTACTGATGGTGCATGTTCTGTCTGGTTGTTGTGGAGGATTGCAGGCATTTATTTGAAGCAAAGCACCTGATGTACTGTGGATCCAATGCATTATTTGCAGGAAAGCACTTGCATCAAAATATGCGAGTCCAACATTGAATCAGGCCTTAGATTATGTAATGAATATAGTAAAATTTATAAAAACTTGGTTGTTGAAGGCAAAGATTTTCAAAAAACTATGTGAGGATATGGGATCTTCAGCACATGTCTTTGTTATACTAAAGCACTTCGCAATGACTCTCTCATGATAATGTTTTGTCTCGTATATTTGAACTGTGACAGGAAATTTATATTTTTCTTAAATAGGAATACCATAAGTATGCTATTTAAGAACAATTTTGTAAATGAAGATTTTTTTGATAAAACCAGCATACTTTGATATTTTTGAAAAGCTGAATGCTCTGAATCTCTTCCTGCAGAGAAGCAACATGCACCTTTTAAAGTTGATTGAGAAAATTTGAACTTTTATTTAAAAAAGACCAAAACTATAAAAAATAAAAATAAATGAAGATGGAGGCAAAGAATGTTTCCTCTTATTGGAACAGTCTGACTTCCAATGGAGTTGATTTCTCTGGAGGTATAAAATCCATTTTTGAAAAACACTTACCAACTGGTTTGAGAAATATTTTCAAAATGATAATATTGATAAATTTTCATGGATTCAAGATCCATTTAATGCCAGTTCTCCATATGAATTTACTGCTGTAGAAGAAGATAATCTTATTGAGTTGTCTTTTGACATGTTGAAAACAAAATTTAGCAGCATGAATTTTGGATAAATTCAGAAAATTTTAATTCCATTGCAATGACATATATGTGAAAATCAATGTGAAGGAAATGAGAGTGACTGTCCAATATAATTCCAAGATTTGAGAAAATGAGCAGTGATCAACAGGTTCATCTATCCCACTAATTATAATTAGTTGAATTTGTTTGATTAAATTTATTTTTATCTTAAGTAAAAATATATAAAACATATTTAACATCATAAATCTTTAATTAAAAAAATTATTGGCTATTTTGCAAAGTGTACTCTTAGAATTTGACATAATGCATCTGGGAAAATCCTAAATTTAGCAAGGACACCAAGAATCATAAAAGTTTGGGAACTGCTGGTTTAGTGTGTTAAGGTCTGGAGGCAAGGTGTGTATTCATTCAGCAAGTTCTTGTGCATAGTGTCCTTGGCCTTGTGTGATGATGCATAACCCTGCTGAAGACAGAAACATTTTTTTCCATTATGTTCATTACATTTGGCTTTAGATGACACTCCAGAATGAGAGTGGTGTAGTAATTCTGGTTCACTTTGACCCCTGGTTCTATGAATACTAGTAGCAGCCTGCCACAAATGGAGATAGCACTCTAGACAATGACCTGGGGTATATTCAGAAAGTGCTTAACATGTATTTTGTGTTATTTATTTGTTGAAACCATGTCGTCGTCTTCTTGTTTTGCTTGGTTCAATGTCATGACTTGGTGAATTTCTTGACACTTGGCAAATAATTTCATCATCAACTTTTAATCCATATAGATAAGCATTTTGGGCTTTCGCCCCTCTTCAGTCTATTACATTGGTTGTATCTTGTGGACATCTGTCAGGCACCTTCTGCACTATGTCTTCCCACTCCTCTTCCCTTCCCTTTCGACTTGACAGCCTCCCCCACATGCCTCATAATTTGAAACATCTCACTCCCAGAGTGCCACACACAGCCTCACCTGTAACAGTATAAACATTCTATTTTAATAGTTGTAGCCAGTTTTTATGAATTTCTATGCTTAGATTCTTTTTAATATTTTTGTAGTAATTTTGTAGCTTTCCTTAAATTTTCTTTTGTACCAACTTTTTTACTTGTGTACTATTATAATGTTCTTATCTATTTTGCATGTAACATTCTTATCTATTTTGCAGTTATTATGCAGTGTTCGTAAAAAAACAGAGTTGATTCTATTATATTTAAAATCCGTGATGTGTTCTTTTAATCTTGTTTCTAATCTTCGTTTTGTTTCTCCAATGTATGCTTTTGGTGGCTCACATGTGCAGGGTATTTTATAAAAGACTTCCTTAGTGTTGTATTTATCTGGTTGTTTATTTATGCCAGGTTTAGCCTTCTGGATTCTTTTTTGCAAGTTGTTATAAGTTGGGGCTAGTTTTATATTTTTTTATCAAAACTTTTATTTATCTGTTCAAAGAAGCCACGAATGTAGGGGAAGGATATGTATCTTACTCTGTTTTTATCTTTGTTTTGTTTATTTTTCAGCCTTTTGTTGTTGTTTTTACTTTCCCAGTTATTTATTATTCGTTGTGGATAGCTGTTTAATAGGAATTTAGTTTGCAGTTCATTGAGATGTTTTTTCTTCTTTTGTAGTGAGCTTGATCTGTTCACAATTTTTTCATATTCATGTTGAATATGTTTTCTTTTATGTACTGTGGGATGTCTGAATTGTAGTTTAACACCTTTCTGATCTCGCATGGCTTTGTGTATGGCTCAAATTCGATCTTCTTTGCCTTTCTGGTTATTTTAATGTCAAGATAATTTATTTCCATGTTTGCCTCATTTTCTATCTTAAATTTAATATTATTGTTTAATTTGTTTATTTTTTCTTCTATTTCTTATAGTGTTGTTATTTTTTGGTCATATAGTATAATTATGTCATCCACATATCATTTATAAAACTTATGCCTAATTTTTTTGATTGCTTGATCTATATCTACCATGACAAGTTCTGCAAGCTCGGGCCTATGACTGATCCCATGCTTATAACTGTTTGTTGTGTGTAGAACTTATTGTTTACTTTGAAATAATTACTCCTGTATACAAATTCTATTAAATCAATTTTTTCTTCTTTTGTTTCAATCTTTCAAAATTATATAGGACTGAATTGTATTAAGTCGACAATGGGTCTTATTTGTTTGCCTGGTTTATGTGTTTTTATCATAGTTGTATGTTTAGCTTAGGGGTTCTGCTATTTTCATTTGCTAAAATATAATGTTTATCTTCTTTTTTTTGTGTTGTTTAATTTAACTTGCTTATTTATTCGTTTCTTAAGTTCAGCGTAAATGACTTCTTTTGGGTCTATTGTTAGTTCTCTAAAAGACCCATTATTAACCATTTCTGATTTTTTGGTTTGGATCCATTCTTGTTTCACTATGATAATCTGTTTTGATTTATCTGCTTTTATGATATCTATGTCATTTGCTTCAAAGTAGGTTTTTAATTTTTCTATTGTATCCCTATATTTGAAGTACAATTTTTCAATAATTTTCTTACCTCTATTTTTGTTTTTTACATAATTTTTTAGTTTGTTGCTAATTTCTATTTTTATATCGTTGTAATCCTCTGGGGGTTACTTTACTGAATATATAATTTAGGTGTGATATGATGTCTAGTTTGTCCCAACGGTTTGGGCCATTAAAGTCCAATCCATTTTGCAGTATTTTTAGTATATTTCTTGGTATCTCTACATCAGTTTTGTTTAGCACTAAGTTATCTTTCCTCTTTTTGATCTCTCTGGAGTCCGGGTATTCAAATCTTTTGCTTAGTCGTGTAATTTTCTTATCCTCGTAATTATCCAATTTTTCCTTTTCAGATCTTTCTAAGTTAATATCTTGTTTAATATCTAGTTTCTTGAGTTTCTTTTTTAGTTTGGTAATTGCTATATATTTATATTTGATTGCTGCCTTTAATATTTTTAGGTTGATTACATTTATTTCTCTATTGGGTATGGATTTTTCAATAGTTTTCAGTAGTGATAAGGTTTTGATCACTCGTTTTTCTCTAATGTGTGTTTTAAAGTAATTAATGTCAATAAGAAGTCTCTGTATCTCACCTTCCATTCTTCGTGTGTACTCTGCATTGTTCATTTCTGCTGTATTTTGTCCTTGAAACATTCTTTACAGACTGCATAGATGTGGTCATTCTGGCTGTTGAATGTGTTTAGCAGCTAGAATATGTTTTTGTTAGTAAAAAGAATCAACAATTAATTGTGTGCACTAGAAAATCAACTTCTTGCATCTCTTCTCCCTAGCTTCTTTCTTCTCTGTCAGGCCATAAACTTTTTGTTTCTTGTAAGCATAGAAGTGTAGGTCACTTTGCATTATTTGACATATTTGCCAGTTTTGAGTTTGCAATCAACCTTCCTTTCGACTGCCAGATTCTGTTTGAGTTGCCACTTAGGGTGACCAAACATCCTGTTTTTCTACATTTTATCCCATTGTCCTGACAACCTTTTTTGTATTTTTTTATTTTCATATTTATATCAAGATCAGAATTTTTTGAGTGTTTTCATTCAACAATTTGAGTGACTGTGTGTCTTCTTGCAGTTGTTGCAGCTGATTTCACTAAAGCCAAGGTCACACCTTGCAATTTCCAGATGCAGAGGTAACTGCAACGGCTGTTCTCATTAATTAGTAACGCCCTTCAAAAACCAGCACGACTGAAACAGCAACTAAAAGCAAAAACTTTGTTCTGCTCACACCCATTGCACACATGCATCCAATCAGAAAATGCCTTTGTGCTATGTCATACAGTGGTAACTTTGAAAGTAGTTATCATCATGTCAGAAAATGAAAGTCTTAATTCTTCTTTTTATTGAAGAAAAAATAGCACAGGCATGGCATGAGATAAGTGAAATCTTGTCATTTATTGCAAGTATTATTTTTCGATTTCTGGATATAAAATGGTGATTGTTTTAGTTTAGTAATGACAATCAGTGCCTGCCGGCCCGAGGCAAGTTTTAGGATGGAGCGAGATCCTATTATGGCGCCCGGGGATGGAACCCCGCCCATGCACTCTACTCACGCGGGTCTCAACAGATAAGGCCATTTACATACTGACCATACGCTTGCAATTAAAATATCGAAAAGTGAAAAAAAAATATTTTTTTCTTTACTTTTTTTTACCATTGAGGCGCCCCCTAGGACTTAGCGCCTGGAGTGGCTGCTCCATTCGCCCTATGGTAGGGCCGGCTGTGATGACAATATTATTTTAAATATAAAGAACTAAGTAGAAAGTACCACTGCTTCTTTAATGCCAACGATATTCATTCACATTAAAGAAAAAAACATAGCAGACAAAGTGGATGTTGGTTTATAAGGTCATGTGTTTCCCAGTTGCAATGTCAATGAACAATGTGACCACAAGATGTCTACAACTTGCACTTGTTACAGTTTTCAGTTGCTTGCATGGCTGAAAATTGCTAGGTGTGACCACTGCTTGAGGCTACCACATCTGTAAAACTTCAAACCATTTCACAAAAATCACTATTGACAACAGTGTTTAAAGTTACTGTTTGCAGTACATCATCATGTAAATACAGTAAGACCCTGCTTAACGCTGATTTGATATAACACTGTCTGCTCGAAGCCTTTAAAAAGCTCAAAATTTATGCTGATTTAAATTATCACAGCACATCATTGATTCATAATACATAATACGATTATTTGTGAACACAAACCAATCAGAAAAAAAGGTGGCAAAAAGGTGTACTTTCTTTAAATCTATATTTGTTTGATGCACTTTTGGATAAAATATAACATCATGGATGCCATAGGCAATATCAGCTTCACTTGGCAAGAATTAACTGATAAATGCACGAACGAAGTGTGGAAGAAGTTATGGCTGAAGGTATCCAAGAATTCTCAATGAGAAGAGCCTATCACTGTATCATCAGGTTGATCAAACTTAACCTAATCGATAAAGTAGGAGTAGTGGTAGACGAACAGGATATTGAGGAGTTACCACAGGTTTCTGGTGAGTCTTATCAACAACAAACTTTAACAATTGGCAGAACATGGAATCCATGTAGAACTGGAAAATAGTGATTGTGAAAATGAAGAAACCAAAAAATTTCTCTACAGATTTCCTTAGTAAAAGTTTGGTATCCATAACCGAAATCGTTGATCAAATTGTAGTGAATGATCCAGATTTTGAAAGGACTGCAAAAGAAAAGGGAGGCGTTTTGGATGCAATCTTCTTGCTACCGACATTTGCTTAAGGAAAGAAAAATGCGACAAATGAAACTTCACAACTTTATTGCAAAAAAACAAGAATTTCAGAAAAGTCGGGACCTTCGTCATAAAAAATGAACTAATTAATATATTATCATACAGATTAATATAAAAGTAACTTAAAATCAAAGTAAAATTTTTTTATTTTTGGTCACATGTTCCCCTATACCTATTTACTCTGTTAAAATGACCTCATTTAATGCTTTGTCGTCTAGGAATGCATCCCCACATTAAGCGGGGTCTTACTGTATTACAATTTTTATTGTTTTAGTTTATCTTAGCTTTACTATTTAAACTCCTGAGAATTTATTTTGATGACCAATTCAAAACAGTAAAATCCGCTGTATTTTAGTTGTTTATTAGAATCATACTTTCAGATATTAGATTTAGACAAATTTAAGATATTTTGTGTCATATTTAAGGCAGGTGGTAGTGATAATTGCTTTGCAGTGGGAATTCAAGACAAGTGAAAATAAATGAATGTTTTAAAAAATAATAATGTTCAATAAAAATAGCCACAATAAGATGTTTACTTACTTTATTATTTTTCCAAAAACATTTTGAGAGATCTGAGAGAGAAATTTTAGTGTTCCATTTTCATATTTTTTAATTTATGGTCACCCTACTCCCTAAGGTGAGACGCTGTGGGTAAAGACAATCATTTTGCTTTACCACTTATTTGGCAACAAGTCAGTGAGACTTGCTCACTTTGTCAATGGATGGCTTAGAAAGATATTTTTTTAAATACAGGATGCAGGAATTGCGAGATTCTGTCTCCCATCAGGACCTGACTCCAGTTAGGATAGAAATAATGCATCCTAACTCGTGATATTAATATTTATAATAATTCTAAAAAGGAGGGCTTTAAATTATTCAAATAGGGAGTATCTGAATTCATCGATAGGTTTCCATTTAGGTTTAATAGACATCGAGGCCAATTTAACAAAAAAGCAATGACATTTAATAAAAAATAAATAAAATATAATACAAAAGTTTAGAATAAACTTAATAAACAAACCCTAAATTCTCTAATACTCGAGAGAGTGTGTACATAAAAAGTTATATAATACCTCTTGAGTATTCATTAAACATGGAGGATTCAAATGAGAGACGAATGTCAGGAAACCAGACACAAAATTTAAATATTGACGGAATGACTGATTATGGTTAATATGTATGGAATCTGGTGCGTAAAACCCTTTTATACAGAAAATATTCTCCAATCAGGAGCTCTTATCGTGGTCATTTGACAATGAGTCGATTTAGCTCAGTATTTAGTAATCGGATATAATATGAACTTTCCAAGGAAGTAAATGGTTGGGAAAGGAAACTGTATTTCCTTATCTTCTTTTAATTTTCCACAAAAAGTAGAAAATTGTCGAATTTAATATAGAAATATTACATCTAAATTTAAATTAATACAAATTAAACAAATCCTATAATTAGATTCTCACACTAATGTGCTTAATCACAGCTGGAATTTGTACAGATCTGGGTTTTCCATGAAGCTAGTTTGACTTCACCTTTATCTCTATATTTTTTCACAGTTCTCTGGATAAACCTCCAATTCACTTGCAGACTTGACAACTTCAAAGTTTCCTTGGTTTTTCAGACCTTCACTGCTTTACATTTTGTCTCCATTTTCTCAATACAATGATCAGTTCTGACCAACAATAATATTTGTATGTCTAAATGAGTAACACATCTTACAAGTCATTTAACAGCTGGCTTGTTCATGTAAAGTTGGTACAAATGTAACAGTTTCATTGGAATGTCCTGTAGTAGAAATATAAATACAGTAGAACCTCGATTATCCCGACCTCTATTATCTGGATTGTTCAAAATAAAAATTTTACGAATTTGCTGATTTGCACTTGGCGAATTACGATACTGTTTATGTACATGATGGAATGCATAACTTTTTTGTTTCAACAACGTCTCACCCAGCACAGTGGTCGTAAACTCTTAAATATATTTTGCGCAGTAATAAAAATATAACTTGACATACATATTTATAAATAATTTATATTCAAATTACATCATTTCTATGACCAAGGGCAGCTTATGGGCAATGTGGGCCACCACCTATGCCTCGCGGTTTGAAGGGCCTCGCGTCTCGTAGGTTTATGCATTACTTAAAAGCTGCGAACGCAACGAAAAAATTTTACTTGTCATAAAACGATAAATAGTTTGTCAAATTGTTATTCATAAAAATGCAGTTTCAACTGCTTTTTATTTTATAAAATCCATCTTCTTGCACCACCAGAGGGCTTTTTAAACAATAGGTAGTCTGTTAGTGCTGGTCAGTAGTAGTCCAAATTCAATACGAATGTTTGTTTTTTGAAAATTTGATCACGATTTAAATACAGNTCCGAGCGGCAATAAGGCCAGTGTGAACCTTTTTGGGATGTTTCTTTTCAATAAAATCGGTCGCTTTCCGATAATACCTGGAGATTTCCTCTATCGAGCGAGATCCTTTCACCACGAAACAAATGCGCCGACTGAGACCAACGAACAGAAGTGAATAAAAACATGGTGCTGCGAACTAATGTAACGTCATATGGTGAGTTTTTGTTCGTATCATGGAGCAAAAATATGTTCGAATTTCATGTCGTATCCTGAAAATTTCGTATGCTGGGGTGTTTGTATCCTGAGGTACCACTGTATATGCTGTTTGTTTCAATGACTCTTTGCCATCTTTATGATTACTTTTCTGAAAACCTGTAGGTTTTTTTTGACAACAAATTTTTCAAAGTATTTTTGACTGCCTTAAGTGTACTTAATTTTTTTTATTAAAGAAGTTTTGTAAAGACCAAAACAAATGGTAAACAGACAGTGGTATGTCTGGTGAATGGGGTGGGTGGGGTAAAACCAAAGGTCACATAATTTTTGCCAGTTCCTCATTGACATGTGCAGTCCAGTATTGTCCTATTGAAAAATGGCACCTTTCCTGTTGATTAGTTTTGGACATTTTTGTTTTATTGCTTCATTTAATTGATCTAACTGGGAGCAATATTTATCTGAATTTAGTGTTTCATTATTTGCCAGAAATTCATAATAAACAATTCTATGACTGAGTCCATCTTTTATTTGAGGCTACTTGTCCACCTCCAAATATAGAAAAGTTCAAAATATTTCTCTGGTGGTGGCACAATCATAAAAATTAAATAAATACATTTTATAAATATTAGCCAGGACAAATTTAAGTTTACAAAAAATTTTTAAAAAATTCTTGTTATTTTTTCAAGTGTGTTTGAAAAGTCTGAATGAAAAGATACACTTTGTATGGGGTCGTCCATAAATTATGTAAGGTATTTTGGGGAGGGTGGGGTCTAGAATGGCCGAATTCACCTTTAAGTAATTTATGGATGGCCCCTATTTATTGTCTACTCAAGAATTTTTTTTTTTAATTTTTTGTAAACTTAAATTCATCCTGGCTAATTTTTTTGTGAAAAACATTGTTTGAGTTCAGTTTTCAGTTATACAATTTTCTTTGTTTTCAAATGAATGTGTTACATATAGCACAAATGACATTCATTAGAATTTTGTCTGAAATCTTCTTCAAATAAGATGTAAAGTTTGTGATGTTATGGACATTTGTGACATTGACTTTATCCAGCATACAGCCCAAATACAGTAGTCTTGTGCAGGAGTTCCTAACCTTGTGCCTGTGGGCACTCATACGCCCAAAGAGCTATTCAAAGTTTTGAAATAATGAAAAAAAGTTAAATGTTAAAAGATTTTAAAGCTGGGTAACTTTTTATTTTCTTTATGAAAATAAAAAGTTACCCAGCTTTAAAATCTTGCTAGATGTAGTGAGAAATTCACTAAATTGGGCTATACTGACCACTGTCTAATTTATCACACCTATTATAATCATGTCTCCATGGCATCTATATTGTATTAGTAGTATGGTATTAGTTGTCAATAGTATAAGTTTACAATGACACACGTTGTAAACTCATACTGTGTCATCACATGCTATCGTTGTGTTGGGGTTTTTTTTTGTATATAAACATTTTACCCCAAAATCAGTAATCCAAGTAAAAAACAATGAATCTATCATTTTAACAAAGATTGAAAAGAAGACTACTATGTTATTGAAAGGAAGGAGAAATGTATTTGCTTAATATGCACAGTTTTGTGTTAGTGGCAAAAAAAAAAACACTGTTGAACGTCATTACAAAACCAATCGCAGTTCTTTTGAGGTTAGTTTCCCGCCTAAATCCAAGTTAAGAAAAAGAAAATTTAATTAATTACATGTCAAAATATTATCCTTTGAACATACGAATGTTATGAATGTTATTAAAATAATTAACAAAATTTGAGCAAATCCTTTATCACACAGATTGTTTAAAACCCTTGTAGAAAAGGATGAATCTTTCCATGCTGACCTTATCTTACATACGGATATGAGATGGTTAAATTGTAGTTCCTAAGGATCACCAAGGTGATCCGGAACGTGATGTGAGTAAGAAAGTGAGGACTTTACAACGAAATGGGATAAAAGAACTTTATATATAACTAATACCATACAATAGACATGAATTAATTTCCCTTTTTAGCATCAGACTAACGTGAACTCCGTTATTCCCGATATCACCATCTAATCCAATACTCGTGAGCCCCGTTAACAATCGCTCACGGAAATCTTACAGATGAATTACACTGCAGATCCGCACCACAATGACTCATATAACCAGTCGTCTCCCTCGTAAGTAGATGATGTTCGAATGGAGTTGCGACCACGTGGCAACTGCAAGAAAATCTCCCCTCGGACCGAAATAATGGGTTGTGAACAACAGGTTGACGGTATTCAATTACCTGACCTTAATCAGACAATTACCTAAAGTTCGCCGAGTCCGATGTAAACCGATTGCTTCCCTTACTATTCACTCCGTTCTAACTTACTGCTCCTCTGTCCTTCGTAGAGTTCGACTTCCGACTACCCTTGTCCGTTTCCTTCCGCTGTCAGCCTTCACACGGGAACCAGCTCAAAACCAAACACCCTCTCCTCGCTCTCGTCACTGGTCACCCCTTTTATTCCTTCTCTCCAAGCTCCTCCCTTCGCCTCCACGTGGTCACCAAGGGGCCAATCATAACACTTACAAAACCCACCATAAGGTGGCGCGCGATACAAAAATTTTTAAACCGAACAGACAAAGAACACGAGAACCCGAACAAAGGCATAACAAAACACACATATCAAAAATATAAAAAATAAAAAAAATAAAACAATACAAGTGCCTAACACTACAAAATAAAGGCGAAGCACTTGGCCAATTTTTTGGTCTTTTGGAAGAGATAAAAAAATTCCTTATTTCAAAAGGTCAAACATTTGAACAATTAGATAACCTACAATGGTTGATGGACTCGGCTTTTTTAACTGACATGTGTGAAAAATTGAGCAGTTTAAACCTAGTTCTCCAGGATAAAAATTAACACTAGCTGAAATGATTAACTCTATAAAAGCATTCAAGGCCAAAATACAGTTTTGGATAAATAATTTGTCAAAAAATTCTTTTGCACAATTTCTAAGAATGAAAAAAGTGACTGGTGAAAATAATTTTGGCCTAACAGTATTTATTACTCCTCTTAAAAACCTTTTGGAACAGTTTGAAAGTAAATTCCAGAAATTTACCATTATTGAATCTGTGGCTACAATTTTTGTAAATCCTTTTACTACACAAGTAAACATTACTGAAACTGCTAAATCTATAGTAGAACTTCTTTAAGAAGCATCAATAATTGAAGTAGAGATTTTAGATTTTCAAAATAACATCACATCTCACAATATGGATGAAAACTTCTGGAATTTAGTTGATCATAAAAGTATAATCTTTTGAAAAAAGGAGCCTTCAAAATCAAATTCTGTTTTGGTTCCACATATTTATGCAAATCTTTATTTTCCACCATGAATATTATAAAATCAAAAATCAGATTTCAACTTACTAATGCCAATCTTGAAGATTGTTTATGATTGGGATTATCATCTTACACTCCCGACTTTGAGAAATTAGCAAATGAAATGCAGTGTCAAAGATCACACTAATTCAGCTTTTATAATAAATATATAATATGTTATAGTAAATATATGTTACAAGATGCANTATCCAATTTTTCCTTTTCAGATCTTTCTAAGTTAATATCTTGTTTAATATCTAGTTTCTTGAGTTTCTTTTTTAGTTTGGTAATTGCTATATATTTATATTTGATTGCTGCCTTTAATATTTTTAGGTTGATTACATTTATTTCTCTATTGGGTATGGATTTTTCAATAGTTTTCAGTAGTGATAAGGTTTTGATCACTCGTTTTTCTCTAATGTGTGTTTTAAAGTAATTAATGTCAATAAGAAGTCTCTGTATCTCACCTTCCATTCTTCGTGTGTACTCTGCATTGTTCATTTCTGCTGTATTTTGTCCTTGAAACATTCTTTACAGACTGCATAGATGTGGTCATTCTGGCTGTTGAATGTGTTTAGCAGCTAGAATATGTTTTTGTTAGTAAAAAGAATCAACAATTAATTGTGTGCACTAGAAAATCAACTTCTTGCATCTCTTCTCCCTAGCTTCTTTCTTCTCTGTCAGGCCATAAACTTTTTGTTTCTTGTAAGCATAGAAGTGTAGGTCACTTTGCATTATTTGACATATTTGCCAGTTTTGAGTTTGCAATCAACCTTCCTTTCGACTGCCAGATTCTGTTTGAGTTGCCACTTAGGGTGACCAAACATCCTGTTTTTCTACATTTTATCCCATTGTCCTGACAACCTTTTTTGTATTTTTTTATTTTCATATTTATATCAAGATCAGAATTTTTTGAGTGTTTTCATTCAACAATTTGAGTGACTGTGTGTCTTCTTGCAGTTGTTGCAGCTGATTTCACTAAAGCCAAGGTCACACCTTGCAATTTCCAGATGCAGAGGTAACTGCAACGGCTGTTCTCATTAATTAGTAACGCCCTTCAAAAACCAGCACGACTGAAACAGCAACTAAAAGCAAAAACTTTGTTCTGCTCACACCCATTGCACACATGCATCCAATCAGAAAATGCCTTTGTGCTATGTCATACAGTGGTAACTTTGAAAGTAGTTATCATCATGTCAGAAAATGAAAGTCTTAATTCTTCTTTTTATTGAAGAAAAAATAGCACAGGCATGGCATGAGATAAGTGAAATCTTGTCATTTATTGCAAGTATTATTTTTCGATTTCTGGATATAAAATGGTGATTGTTTTAGTTTAGTAATGACAATCAGTGCCTGCCGGCCCGAGGCAAGTTTTAGGATGGAGCGAGATCCTATTATGGCGCCCGGGGATGGAACCCCGCCCATGCACTCTACTCACGCGGGTCTCAACAGATAAGGCCATTTACATACTGACCATACGCTTGCAATTAAAATATCGAAAAGTGAAAAAAAAATATTTTTTTCTTTACTTTTTTTTACCATTGAGGCGCCCCCTAGGACTTAGCGCCTGGAGTGGCTGCTCCATTCGCCCTATGGTAGGGCCGGCTGTGATGACAATATTATTTTAAATATAAAGAACTAAGTAGAAAGTACCACTGCTTCTTTAATGCCAACGATATTCATTCACATTAAAGAAAAAAACATAGCAGACAAAGTGGATGTTGGTTTATAAGGTCATGTGTTTCCCAGTTGCAATGTCAATGAACAATGTGACCACAAGATGTCTACAACTTGCACTTGTTACAGTTTTCAGTTGCTTGCATGGCTGAAAATTGCTAGGTGTGACCACTGCTTGAGGCTACCACATCTGTAAAACTTCAAACCATTTCACAAAAATCACTATTGACAACAGTGTTTAAAGTTACTGTTTGCAGTACATCATCATGTAAATACAGTAAGACCCTGCTTAACGCTGATTTGATATAACACTGTCTGCTCGAAGCCTTTAAAAAGCTCAAAATTTATGCTGATTTAAATTATCACAGCACATCATTGATTCATAATACATAATACGATTATTTGTGAACACAAACCAATCAGAAAAAAAGGTGGCAAAAAGGTGTACTTTCTTTAAATCTATATTTGTTTGATGCACTTTTGGATAAAATATAACATCATGGATGCCATAGGCAATATCAGCTTCACTTGGCAAGAATTAACTGATAAATGCACGAACGAAGTGTGGAAGAAGTTATGGCTGAAGGTATCCAAGAATTCTCAATGAGAAGAGCCTATCACTGTATCATCAGGTTGATCAAACTTAACCTAATCGATAAAGTAGGAGTAGTGGTAGACGAACAGGATATTGAGGAGTTACCACAGGTTTCTGGTGAGTCTTATCAACAACAAACTTTAACAATTGGCAGAACATGGAATCCATGTAGAACTGGAAAATAGTGATTGTGAAAATGAAGAAACCAAAAAATTTCTCTACAGATTTCCTTAGTAAAAGTTTGGTATCCATAACCGAAATCGTTGATCAAATTGTAGTGAATGATCCAGATTTTGAAAGGACTGCAAAAGAAAAGGGAGGCGTTTTGGATGCAATCTTCTTGCTACCGACATTTGCTTAAGGAAAGAAAAATGCGACAAATGAAACTTCACAACTTTATTGCAAAAAAACAAGAATTTCAGAAAAGTCGGGACCTTCGTCATAAAAAATGAACTAATTAATATATTATCATACAGATTAATATAAAAGTAACTTAAAATCAAAGTAAAATTTTTTTATTTTTGGTCACATGTTCCCCTATACCTATTTACTCTGTTAAAATGACCTCATTTAATGCTTTGTCGTCTAGGAATGCATCCCCACATTAAGCGGGGTCTTACTGTATTACAATTTTTATTGTTTTAGTTTATCTTAGCTTTACTATTTAAACTCCTGAGAATTTATTTTGATGACCAATTCAAAACAGTAAAATCCGCTGTATTTTAGTTGTTTATTAGAATCATACTTTCAGATATTAGATTTAGACAAATTTAAGATATTTTGTGTCATATTTAAGGCAGGTGGTAGTGATAATTGCTTTGCAGTGGGAATTCAAGACAAGTGAAAATAAATGAATGTTTTAAAAAATAATAATGTTCAATAAAAATAGCCACAATAAGATGTTTACTTACTTTATTATTTTTCCAAAAACATTTTGAGAGATCTGAGAGAGAAATTTTAGTGTTCCATTTTCATATTTTTTAATTTATGGTCACCCTACTCCCTAAGGTGAGACGCTGTGGGTAAAGACAATCATTTTGCTTTACCACTTATTTGGCAACAAGTCAGTGAGACTTGCTCACTTTGTCAATGGATGGCTTAGAAAGATATTTTTTTAAATACAGGATGCAGGAATTGCGAGATTCTGTCTCCCATCAGGACCTGACTCCAGTTAGGATAGAAATAATGCATCCTAACTCGTGATATTAATATTTATAATAATTCTAAAAAGGAGGGCTTTAAATTATTCAAATAGGGAGTATCTGAATTCATCGATAGGTTTCCATTTAGGTTTAATAGACATCGAGGCCAATTTAACAAAAAAGCAATGACATTTAATAAAAAATAAATAAAATATAATACAAAAGTTTAGAATAAACTTAATAAACAAACCCTAAATTCTCTAATACTCGAGAGAGTGTGTACATAAAAAGTTATATAATACCTCTTGAGTATTCATTAAACATGGAGGATTCAAATGAGAGACGAATGTCAGGAAACCAGACACAAAATTTAAATATTGACGGAATGACTGATTATGGTTAATATGTATGGAATCTGGTGCGTAAAACCCTTTTATACAGAAAATATTCTCCAATCAGGAGCTCTTATCGTGGTCATTTGACAATGAGTCGATTTAGCTCAGTATTTAGTAATCGGATATAATATGAACTTTCCAAGGAAGTAAATGGTTGGGAAAGGAAACTGTATTTCCTTATCTTCTTTTAATTTTCCACAAAAAGTAGAAAATTGTCGAATTTAATATAGAAATATTACATCTAAATTTAAATTAATACAAATTAAACAAATCCTATAATTAGATTCTCACACTAATGTGCTTAATCACAGCTGGAATTTGTACAGATCTGGGTTTTCCATGAAGCTAGTTTGACTTCACCTTTATCTCTATATTTTTTCACAGTTCTCTGGATAAACCTCCAATTCACTTGCAGACTTGACAACTTCAAAGTTTCCTTGGTTTTTCAGACCTTCACTGCTTTACATTTTGTCTCCATTTTCTCAATACAATGATCAGTTCTGACCAACAATAATATTTGTATGTCTAAATGAGTAACACATCTTACAAGTCATTTAACAGCTGGCTTGTTCATGTAAAGTTGGTACAAATGTAACAGTTTCATTGGAATGTCCTGTAGTAGAAATATAAATACAGTAGAACCTCGATTATCCCGACCTCTATTATCTGGATTGTTCAAAATAAAAATTTTACGAATTTGCTGATTTGCACTTGGCGAATTACGATACTGTTTATGTACATGATGGAATGCATAACTTTTTTGTTTCAACAACGTCTCACCCAGCACAGTGGTCGTAAACTCTTAAATATATTTTGCGCAGTAATAAAAATATAACTTGACATACATATTTATAAATAATTTATATTCAAATTACATCATTTCTATGACCAAGGGCAGCTTATGGGCAATGTGGGCCACCACCTATGCCTCGCGGTTTGAAGGGCCTCGCGTCTCGTAGGTTTATGCATTACTTAAAAGCTGCGAACGCAACGAAAAAATTTTACTTGTCATAAAACGATAAATAGTTTGTCAAATTGTTATTCATAAAAATGCAGTTTCAACTGCTTTTTATTTTATAAAATCCATCTTCTTGCACCACCAGAGGGCTTTTTAAACAATAGGTAGTCTGTTAGTGCTGGTCAGTAGTAGTCCAAATTCAATACGAATGTTTGTTTTTTGAAAATTTGATCACGATTTAAATACAGTATTTACTTTTAATATTGCCGATATGTCATCGAAAAGAAAATGTGTTGTATTATCATTAAAAGACAAATTAAAGTATTTGTTTCGATTATCCAGATTTTTCCTTATCCGGACTACCTTCATCCCCAATTAGTCCAGATAATCGAGGTTCTACTGTAATATATAAAAGACTTTTAGTTGATTTTTTAAAGATATTTTTATACTTGACAAATAATTTTTTAATTTTAAAGTTTAGAATTATTTATTTATTTAAGAAAAAATCATTTCTTAAATTTGATTAACATAGAAGCACATAAATTTCTTGTTAATGCATGCTCTAACTCAGTATTTCTCAATAGGGCGATATCGCTCCATGTGGGCGTTTTTCCATGTTGAGGGGGCGATTTGTAACAATTTATATTTTGGGGGCAAAAAAAAATTTTCTGGGCGATATAGTAAAACATTATATTAAGAATAATAAGATATTTTATTCGTTATATCGTAACAATAATTAAACAAATAACATTATACTAGTCACTAGTCTATTCAATGCAGTATGAATTTGGCGTTAGCCTTGGCCCTTGGCATCGGAATTTTGAAGTGAAGGGGGCGACGATTCGTTAGAGGTTGAGAAACACTGCTCATATAACTCCTGCAAAAGTTGTGCCCACACTTCAAATCATAAAGAAAGAAAAACAAACTAAAAATTTTGAAAAGTCAGAAACACTACAGTGGGTGATCGGTTAACGAGCATAATTCATTCCAAGACTTTGTTCATTAATCAATTATCGATTTACCATATTTTATATGGAAATTTCATTCTGGAGACCCCCAAAAAATAAAAAATATATACTTTCGTACTACATTTATTTATATGTAATAGTAAAAGTACATATATGCACAATCTTGCATTTTTATTAGTCATGTTTTTTCTATTTGTGGGGGTTAAAGAATCTGTCCAATGTCGATTGCTTTTCTCTCTTCTTCAGGATTTTTTGGAATTAATTAATAGCATTGTAATTGTAGAGATCCCCCAACCTCATTCTGGTTTGGATGCCATTCTAAGACTGTTGTTCTGACATCCTCCCACTTCTTCAAAAGATCTTTAATAACAGATGTTGGCATTGATCCTTTTTCATCTTTCTGTTTTTCAGAAGAAAACACATCTCGCTGAGTTTCTTGGTGTTTTTCATTTAAGTGTTCTTGGTGTTCTTTTGTCATCAGATCAATTTCAGATTCCATTATGAGCTCTTCAATGTCATTTTTATTCACTTCCAATTCCAGATCTCTAGCAGTTGTCACAATTTCATCCATAATTTCAGGGACATCATCTCTCTCTCCCTGAATGCAGGAGGGGGACAGCTTTCACCAAGCAGAATTCAACTGTTGAGTGACTTCTGACCATGCTATTTGAATGAGCTGTATAGCTTCTAGAATATCAAATTTTTCTTTCCAAAACATTTTTAATTTTATTGTTGAGGAGAACTGGCATGCTTCAAAACACTGATGAAACAGTGCTCAAATGTACAATTTCTTGAAACCTGCAATAACCTCTTAATCCATTGGTTGAATCAACAAAGTGGTATTCGGAGGTAGAAACTGAACTGTCAGCCAGGGAAAGTCTTCCAACAAATTATCTTCAAGTTCTTTTGGGTGTCCTGGTGCATTATCTAATAGCAACAGTGCTTTTAATGGTAGTTCACTGGTCTGAAGGTAATCCTTGATGCTTGGAGCACAAACTTCAAACAGCCATTCTTTGAAAAGAGCCTGCGTGACCTATGCTTTTTTATTCAATCTCCACGTTACTGGCAGTTTTTCTTTAATGTCAGTTCTTCTAAACTTTGAAAACCATCCATTAGTAGCTTTGAATTTTGTCTCGTGACGAATGTGGAATTTGTTTCTCCAGTTTTTAAAAATTCTCTAGCTTTCTCTTGAATGATAATCATACTAGTTACATTTTTTTTCATTTCTCTTTCTTTTATCCAAATTAAAAGCAATCTCTCCATTTTTTCATGGATGGAACATCTTTTGTTTCTCAGATGTGATTTTTGTTACTCCTTTAGCACTTTGAGTCTTCTTGATTATATCTTTCTTAGCTAAGATTGTGCCTACTGTAGACCAGTTCAAGCCATACTGCCTAGCAACATCAGACATCTTGTGCCCACTCTCTACTTTGGCTATTATCTCTTGCTTGGTTTCTCTGGTGAGCACAGTTCTTGATACTTCACTCTTTTTATGCTCCATAATATTATCAATTTCTGTTTGAAATAAAAAGTTCAGAAAAGCACTCACAAAAATTCAGAGAACAGAAATCAACTAGCACATGAAAGAATTATGTAAATGTGAGGCCCAAATGTTATTCAAAATTTTGCTGTTAAAATGTTAATGAATACCCGATAGGACAGTTAAACTCACCTTTAGAAAATAAAAACTGACACAGAACTTATGGAGTGCCAGGCAGTCTCACAAAGACTATAAAAAAATTATTTGTCAGAAAAGTAAATACAAAGCTGGAATTACAATGGAGAGTTTCAAAGTTCAGGGAAACACTATCCAATTGGTATCAGATTGAGCGTCAATGTTGACGTCTCCCGCACTCTGAAAGGTTTCGAATTGTTATCTGAAGACAAGGGAAAATTAATCAGTATTCAATACTTTCCGTCACTTCTTTTTGTGTTTGTTCAGTGAAGTGTTTGTTGTCCGATTATAAAAATCTTTTGCGAAAGTGTTTGTTATCTGATTTGTTTGTCAACCGATCTGTTCGTTAACTCTGATTACCCACTGTACATGCCTTTTAGATACAAAAATTTTGTGCTCAACACTACTATGAGAACTTTTTGTAAACACTTGATTTTTAGTATAAATTTTTTACGGCAAAAGCAATTAAAGAATTGACTTGAATCTGTGCCATTAGTTATTATAGTGTCTGTGCAAATTTTTTTAGTAAAATTAACAATGATGATGCTAAAGTCAAGTTATTCATCACTTATTTACTTGTAATCAATACCAGTGCCTAGTACCGTCAGATGAAGACACCTACTGAAAGAGCTATTGTGCACTTTTGGTATATGCAGGGTTACCCACTTGGACAGCTGGGGATTTTCATTAGTGTTTGGTAAAAATTATGAAAAGTCAGGGAATTGTTTCCTTGCTGTGTTGTTGAACTTTTTGCTTACAATATTGTTGATCAAGCATAGCTGTCTGAAGGCAACAAGAAGTAATATGGTGCAATGCAACTTAGAAAAGGGATGCAAAATATTTTCAGGGTGCAAAATTTCTCAAAAATTATTACACACAAAATAAAACCATAATTTATGAACCAATTAATAATTATTATTACATAGTTTTGAAAAATCAAATTATGTATAATTATATAGTCCTACCATACAATGTGTCATGAAATACTAAACTCATAAGTTAACATAAAAATATTTTAGATTAAAAGAATGTTTTAATTTAAGCACATGTCATTGTCATAGAATAGCATATACAGTTATGAACTTGAATGATTATTTCAATTTTTAGCAAAGGCAGAAATTAATGGATTTCTTGACATTCAAAAATGCAAAATTTATTTCTGACAATGATTTTAGAATGAATTTTTATAAGGCTCAAAAATTTCAGTTAGGGATGAATTTCAAGTAATGAACACCGAAAAATACTTTAAAAAGGAAAATTTCAGATGTTGCAAGAAAACTTTTGTATTATTGAAATTATTTTCCCATTATGGCAAATTCATCTAACTTCTAAAACACTCCTTTACAGTATTTCAGGTAAATTATTTTAACTAAAGTTAATAGGAAAAATTACATACAATTTAAATAATTTCATTTTAAAAAAATTTTGAAATTACTTGAAATTTTAAAACAACATAAGCTGAGTCTGGGCCCTGGTACTGGCTTCACTTGTGCTTAGCCGACTAATAGCTGAGTGGATAAAACGCTGATAGTTGGTTGCAGGTTTTCTTCTCACTAATGGGCTGGTTGTGTGGTGTTTTTCAGTGTTTCTTAATGTATCTAACATCTAAATAGGATCAATTTTCTATAGAAAGTCTTCCTGGGACATATGCATCCTTAGTAGATTTTCCAAGAATTGCTTTGCCTTCTTTCATCAATTTATCTATTCTGAGATACTTCACTGCTTTATTTATATGATATCATTGAAAGCATCGTCTGAAAACAGTGAAAATTCTGCACAGCATGTGGTGCTGAACAGTAGAAATTTTCATATCCAGGTATTTGAGATAATTTGGATAGCAGATTTCTCAACTTATGGTCTACAGATCCCTGCGGGTCTGCAAATATATTGACAAGAATCCTTGAGTTTATAGAAGAAAAAGAAGCATATTATATTTTGCAAATTAAAAAAAGTTTCTCAAAATATTTACCTTTATTGAAGCACATGTTAAAATTTAAGTTAAAAACATATAAAATTATTTAAGTTAAATGAAAATGTTTAAAACAAAGACTTATTAATATTTTATATATATAGTATTTTAATTAAATTCTGCTCTAGGGAGTCTGCCAAAAGTTTTCTTTAAAAGAAGTCTATCGGAAGGTGAAGTTTGAGAAACACTAGGTTAATGCATGCCATTGGGGTATTTTGTACTTAAGGCATGCCGTTCTTCCAATTTTTCAAAAATTGTATTATTTTCCTTTTAGAATTTAAGTAAAGATACACTGTTGATGATGATGGTGTTAAAACTATTAGTGATATATTGGCTTAATGCCGTGGTTCTTAATCCCTGGTCTGCGGAACACTAGTGCTCCTTGAAGCCACTTCGAGTGTTCCGTGAAAAAATAAAATATACAATTGAAAATTGATGCAAAAGAAAAATTAATACAATGTAAAATTAATTTTTTAATGGAATGTAATCAGCAAATGCCAATGATGTCAATGACCGAGTGAGCTCTTGATGTATTTAATGTGTTCTGCGGGAAAAAAATATCAAAATTTAGTGTTCCCCGATTTGAAAAAAGATTGAGAACCACAGGCTCAATGTATGAGTGTGATAATACTAGTAGAAATGTAAAGAACAAAAAAAAATGATGAATAGCACTTGTGTATAAAAGTGCTATTCATCAATATTTTTTTTTTTTTATTGTTACCAAGTTCTTAAGCAATTGAAACCAAGTTTACCTGCCTAAGAACTTTGTCTTTAATCATTGAATAATAAATAATGGCTTATTTTTTTAGAGCTATGTAGATTTATGGTTGTGGATTAATAGCGAGATAAACTAGTAATTTTTAATTTTAATCATTCAGCAATTATAAAAAACTAGAGATGTGTGCCTGGCATTGCTTGGATTTTTGAGTTGGTGATAAAAACAACAGTCCTAGTAACTAAAACGTACATTTATTGATCCAAGTATTTTTTATAATGAGACTGTAAAAAAAACAAAAAATTGCTTGAGTTTGTGTGAGAAATATAAAAGATGATTCTTGTCCCATTGCATAACTTTGGTGGGTCTAAATTTTGCAAAAACATTACTGGTGTTCCAACCTATAGATCTAGGTTATGACGTGGTAGTCCAGCTGGTTTTGTGGAGTTTAAAATCTCTCCCAGGTACATTTGTCAATGCGTTTGTTTTTAGATGCCAATACTCCTCTCATGTACTGATATGCAAAAGTTGTTTGTGCATAGTAAGTGTTTTACTTTGTCAGTCAGTGTTCCATACTGTAAGGTATGTGAGGGTCAGGGAATTTGTACAAAGTTGGTCATGGATAGGCATAGCATTCAAAACAAAAATTTGTGTAGAACCCTGTATATGTATCAGTATTTAAGAATATCCTATGATGTGTTTAGTATAGTGACTTTTCTATGAGGGAGGTATGTGCTAATATTTCCAGATTTTTGTAGTGTAATAATTGTGCAAGATGTAATAAGGTATTCGTTGTGCTTGTAGGCCTTTCTACAGAGGTACAGTACTTTATTTAGTGAGTGAGTTCTAAATACGTGCTAATTTTTTTCGTGTAAGTATTACTTTCCCAGTTGTTATATATAACAGAGGGAAAGTATGGTAATTGGTCAAAAAATGACCTCCAAAGATTTTTACATTTTTGGACTCTGGACCATGAAATGCTGAGACCTGAAAAAAGGAATTGGGGGCAATTCCTTTGTATGGAATTATTGTACGTATCCCGTAATAAACAAACCTCCCTGCAAAAATTTCTGAAATTTTGCAGGGAGGTTTGTTTATTACGGGATAGATGCTATTAAATTTGGTGGTTAGAGGTTGAGGTCTAAGTAAGTCTGACTCTACTGGAGATACACACAACCCTTTATCTTTCCATTCCCTCAAATGGAAAGATAAAGGGGTTGTGTGTATCTCCAGTAGAGTCAGACTTACTATTTTACTTGTTAGCATTTTCAGTTTTTTATTAAACCCATCCCTACCCTCAAAATTAAGCTTTTCACCATTTTATAATAATTAAAAATATAAAAAGTTTTAATAATAAAATATCATAACAGATGGCACAGCACATTCAGTTTTAAATACAGTGGGTGATCAGTTAACGAACAGTTCGGACAACGAACACTTCACAAAACAAACAGAAAAAGAAGCAACAGAAAATAACGAATACCGATTGATTTTCCCATCTTCAGGTAGCTGTTCGAATCCTTTTGGAGCTCTGAAGACGTTGACATTGACGCTCAACCCGATACTGACTGGATAGTATTCCTCCGAATTTTGAAACTTTCCCTTGTAATTCCAGCTTTTTGTTTTCTTTCTGGCAAATAATTTTTTATAGTCTTCACGAGACTGTCGGGTAGGCACTCGTTAAGTTTTGCATAAGTTTTTATTTTCTAAAGGTGCAAGTTTAACTGTCCCATCAGTTATTCGTTAACTTTTTAATACCAAATTTCAAATTTAATTTGGGTCTTGCATTTAAATAATTTTTTGTGCACTAGTTGATTTCTGTTCTCTTAATTTTTGTGAGTGCTTTTCTGAACTTTTTATTTCAAACAGAAACTGATAATATTATGGAGTCTAAAAAGAGGAGTGTCAAGAACTGTGCTCACCATAGAAACCAAGCAAGAGATAATAGCCAAGGTAGCGAGTGGGCACAATATGTCTGATGTTGCTAGACAGTATGGTTTGAACAGGTCTACAGTAGGCACAATCTTAGCTATGTAAGATATATCAAGAAGTCTCAAGCAACTGAAAGAGTAATGAAAATCACATCTGAGAAATGAAGAGCATTGAAGAGCTCATAATGAACCTAAAACTGATCTGACGACAGAAGAACTCCAAGAACTCTCAAATGAAGAATACCAAGAAACTCAGTGAGTGAGATGCATTTTTTTTTTTTTTCTTGAAAAAGAAGAAAACGAAAGAGGACCAATGCCAACATTTGTTATTGAACATCTTTTGAAGAAGTGGGAGGATGTCAGAACAACAGTCTTAGAATGGCATCCAAACCAGAATGAGGTTGGGGGATCTCTACAATTACAATGCTATTAATTATTTTCAAAAAATCCTGAAGAAGAGAGAAAAGCAATCGACATTGGACAGATTCTTTAACCCCCACAAATGGAAAAAACATGACTAATAAAAATGCAAGCCTGCATATATATGTATTTTTACTATTACATATAAATAAATGTAGTAAGAAAGCACATATTTTTTATTTTTTGGGGTCTCCAAAACAAATTACTCAAATTCCCATAAAAACCTATGGTAAATTGATAATCAGTTACCGAACAGTCTTGGAACAGATTATGCTCGTTAACCGATCACCCAGTGTATTGCCAGGGAAGTTAAGCAACTTGTTGCTGGATTTTTTTGTATGTTGTAGGTGTTTGGAACAACTGTCTGTGATGTATGTGATTGTTTCATTTCTCAATAAATGTGATGGACTGCTTTTTGTGATTATGGTTAACTACATTATTTATAGTATAAGTGGGTCTGTAATTTTTTAGCACTAGCTTTTCATGTATTATGTTTGTTCACATTAATTAACATACTTAAATGACTGTCTGTATTTCAATCTTTATTGAGCTTGAACTCAATATGGTATGTACTGTACAGTTTCAGATAAGACATGGCATTCCTACGAGTTTCATTTGTAAGAACCCTGTATATGTATCAGTATGTAAGAATATCTTATGATGTGTTAAGAACAGTGACTTTCTATAAAATGTGCTTTCTATAGATTTTATATTTACTGCCATATGTCTCTTCAAAGAGCAATTCCCAGCCAACCAGCAGTTTGACACAGTTTTGTTAGCATGATCCTGAACAAGATCATTACACTGACTATCATGGAGCTCCTTTTGGCCAAAACTATTTCTTGGTGTATTTCTATTTTACATACTGTTAAATTCAGGTTAGTGTTGTGTAGGTTAATGGTCACTGTTTTTGCTATCTGCAAGAGTAAGATTTGTATAATTGTAATGTTTCTCAATCTTAATATACTGTATACCAATCAAAATATCTTAATTTCCTAGGAATTAATTATAATATCTGCAGACATCATAATCACTATCCACTCAGCAACTTTATTTTACACAGATGCATTTCAGAAATTACAATATTTCCCTCCTCAGTGGGTTTTCTTCCATACAAGTTAAAAAAGGTACAAACACTTCCCCAATACATTTCCAATTTCATGTTCCAACTGTTTAACTACTTTTGTATTAAAATCATTTTCATCTATATTCCTTTGTTTACAATATTTTGTTATATGCAGTCCTTGACATTATTATTTTTGTTTTCCATCACATCCTTTGCCAACTGTTGTTTGCAAATTATGTGATGGAGAATGAATGAATGAATTGCCCATATCTCAGCATTGTACAGTACATCATTGCAAATCTTGCCACGATTTTGTATAATCTCTTTCATTTTGCAGCTTATTTTGTTATCATACAGCATCTCATTCATCTTTCTCCAGTTCAGTTCAGTCATCCACTCTGAACTTTATGCTGGAATTCTTCACTCATAACCTTCATTACTTCCTACATATGGTCCATGATATTTAAATTTGGAATTTATTAACTTTTACCTGGAATTTGATATATAACTCTTATCCTCTCCACCAGATGTCATATGTACTGTCTTTGCTCTGATGATCTTCATGTTTCTGTCTTCCAGCACTTTTCTCCGTTCTTCCAGCGTCTCCTCTACTTTATCTCAAGATGTTTTGCACAGCACAGTGTTGTCCACAAAGATCATAAACCATGGTGCCTTGCTGTTCGCATCTTCCACCAATACATCCATCACCAGATTGAACAAACATGCAGTCCAACTCTCGATTTAAAGTGGTGGTCAGATGCCAGATTACCAGTCAATCACTTTGACTGGGTTGTTTTGACTTGATGATTACAATATGTAATATCTTTTATCATATTTGGAAGCTGATCTGTGGCTGAACAGTTATTATTATTATTGTTGAAGTAATATATATAATAATAAATGTGATGAAGTTAATATAAATATTCAGTACCAAAATGTTCAAATGACAGATCTTAATAAATTTAAGTTAGTGGTTTTAAGATATTTACTTCAAAATTAATTAGAAAAAATTGTAGAATTTGAAAATACTGTGTTTGTAAATACATACAGTACATAGTAAAAGAAATCTAATAAATATCTGCTAGTATAATAAAGCTATAGTTTTACTTACTTGCCGACTGAGATGAAACAATTAAGAAGCAGGCTTCTTACAGAAAAATGAAAGTGTGTCATTGAAGGTACTATCCAAAAAACTGCAATTTTCAAAAAATGTTCAAATATTTTAGGATTTATGACATGTCAAAATTTATCCTTTGATGTTCCATAGAATGCCATGATATACATTGCTAACTAATTTAAACTTCACCTGCCTATTTTTAATATATATATTTTTTTATTAATTTACTCTGCATTATTTATAAATAAAAGCATATCGTGGGTGATTTTTTAATTATGCATTATTAGGTTTTAAAAATATTTATTATATTTCATATGTATGAGAAGACATTAAAGGCAATTTTGGTATGGAGACAAAACATATTTCTCTGAAGTTTGCTAGATATTATAAAGCAGTTATATTTAAGTGCACATTATCTTCTAATGTTGGCAATCGTGGCAAACACACACGTCATATTAGTCACCACAGTGTCATATTAAAGATACGCGACTGTCAGATTGCACCGTCACGGAGTAGCAAAGTCCTATACTTTTTTGTGGTCAAGTGTGAAAATGGTGGTGGCTTGGTGTTTAAGCCAGCATAAGATGCACAGTTGAGTCCAGAAAAAGGGATTACTCACTTTGTTTCACTGTGGCTTTAACAAGTAAAGCACAGTGAGGCAAAGTGAGCACCATAACTGTTCACCCACTAAAAATTGTGAAGAACATTTGATGTCTTTTTTTTACCCAAAATTCCTTATAATACCTGCATAATATGTACAGTACATCGAGGGGACAGTCTACCAGTGGCCAAGCAGTTCCGTTCCCTGAACACTGAGAGTTCAGTCATGGGTTCGCGCCTCGCCCAGACGGACTGGCCACATTTTCCAGGTTTTCTCCACGTCTGTAACAACCGAATAGGGGCATATTACCCTTAAAAAACCTCCCGGAAAGCATCCCCCTAGGCAGATCGCCCAAGTGTTGCATTGCCATAACCTAACAAAACAAAAACAAACATTAAGGGGACAACTTTGCCAAATTTTGCCCTTGTAGATGAATTTTGAAGTAAATGTTTTCTAAAAATTGAAACAGTATAGTCTGGACTGTATGTATACCAAATTTTGTTGAGATTTTTCCAGTAGTTGTTTGTACAGTCTGAACACATCTCTAATTATGATCATGTGAAATTTGCATTAAATTTGGCTATTAAAACCAAGGAATGTTAAGCAGTTATCCTGCTAAACAGAACAACTGCATCCAAAAATAAATTAATTCAGGCTTATCGCCTGGATTATTTTAATTAAATTAATTTATTTTGTGTGTGTGTCTGTGTTTGTCAGTGTGAAGGATGGGTCTCATAGGTGTAAAACATGATATAAGTATGTTGGCAACAACGATGTAAATGATGTTACATTTTGCCTTGAACCGACTCTTGGCACGAAGAAGCTGAAATTTGATTTATTTTTTTTGTATGACTTCAATCAAACAACAGATTTGACAGTATAGCAGTGGCGTGCCGTCTTTGGAAGCGTGCTTCCCTTGTATTTTCTAAAATATAGATACATATTGTGCGATTATCTTTATATTTGAACGTACTTATAATGAATTAATTAAAATTGATATTTTAACTACATTATATATATTATTACAAATTTCTATACTACATGTGAAAAACAATGATAAGATCGCTATCGTATAGACCAGGGGTCGGCAGTTTGTCAAGTGAGAAGAGCCAAATTGTCATGAAAACAGGATAACAAAAGTACCAGAGAGCCTAACTAACTAACTAATCATAAAGGAAGAAGGCTGACTTTCGACTTAGCCTGAAGGAAGGTGACTGAATGAAGGTGGGGTGGGAGGGAGAATAGAATGGGTATAGAAGAAAGGATGGGATAGGTTGGGGGTAAGGGATAGCATAGGTTGGAAGTGAAGGTTGGGGTAGGTATGGAACCCAATGCTGACTTGCATCTCGAATAATATAAAGTCAGTAGTACAGCTGAATGCAGAGACCAATCCGGTAGCAGAGTGTTAGTACCAGAGAGCCGCATATTAATTTAAATGTGCAAAATACGACACACGACAGAGGCGCCTCTAGTGGCCGTTTTCGGCATAATGTTACACGGACGGACGGACACGCGTTCAATGGGTTATATATATATAGATATGCTTCAAATGCTACCACTCTTATGCGATTCATATTGATCAACGCGAGTGTGGTCATGTGCGGACGGAGAACAAGTCGAAGTTTGTTCGGCGGCTCTATCTCAAACTCATAAGTTATAAGGCTGCGGTGAAATGAGGTGAGATGAAATTGGAGTTTATTTCCGAAGAGCCGCATGCGGCTCGCGAGCCGCTAATTCCGATCCCTGGTATAGACTACTGTATTCGAATATCAGTGGCGGAATAGAAGCGCTGTACTGTCGAATATGGGACAGCTTCCACGGAAAAAATATTTGAACGGTGTAAAACAGCCAGATATTATACGCATTCACGCATGCGCTTTACAGAGCACCAACCTTGCGCAGTTTAGCTGGTGGAAGATACGCACCAAAATATCGTATAACGCAGTGTTTTTCAACGGGGCGATATCACCCCCATGTGGGCGTTTTTCCATGTAGAGGAGGCGATTAGTAACAATTTATATCTTGGGGGGCGAAAAACAATTTTCTGGGCGATATAGTAAAACATTATATTAAGAATAATAAGATATTTTATTCGTTATATCGTAACAATAATTAAACAAATAATATTATACTAGTCACTAGTCTATTCAATGCAGTAAGAATTTGGCATTAGTCTTGGTCCTCGGCATCGGAATTTTGAAGTGAAGGGGGCGATAATAGGTAACGGTTTTATTGAAGGGGGCGATACTACGTTAAGGGTGCGACGATTCGTTAGAGGTTGAGAAACACTGGTATAACGCTTCCAATGATTCTATCCAGGACCGGTTCTGGGCTGTTGGCCGCCCTCGCTTCATTATATGAATCGCGAGTAGATTTATAACTTAACACAAGCGATAGGAATTTACTGGTATGTTTTTATGATAGTTCTGTATAGTTGACAAAAGTTAAAAAAAATTCGTTAAAATATTTTATATTTTTATTTCGCTCTCTCATCTTGTATTACGGATTTCAATGTTAAACGGTGATATTACGATTTCACATGTTCCATCTATGAGGGGATGTAGAAAAAAGCGTGTACATTCTTGTACGATGTTAAAAAATGGAACTGTTTCTTTGGCAGCGTCATTTACAACCAAATTTAATGAATGATACGCACAAGGTACAAAAAGAGCTCTAGAATTTTTTTCCTTAAATTTACGATTTACATATCCGTTGTCATAAAAATTTCTTTCCCAAGACTACAAATATTCGAGTACAAAGTAACCGGTTTCGACTTATTTCTACTTAAGTAGTAGTTAAATAATCAAAAGATGAGAGAATTAGGACCTAAATAAAACCCCGACAAAAGAGCCGAAATTTTACTTAAACAAAAGCTTAACCGAACCAATCACTAGCCGAGTACAGTGGGGCCTGATTTCTTCGTAATATTAATGTAATAAAGACAGAAATTTTTCCAGTTCGACGAGAGTGACCGAAAAGTTGGAAATTTCTGTGGACATCCGGTCCTAAAACGAATTAGTTAGAAAACAAATGACTATTAAGTTTAACATATGTAAATGTTTATAGCTATGGCGAGAAACGTTTAAAATTTACAACAACTTGTCGCATCCTTTGAGATATACTAGGGATGCGACAAAAGAGACGTTTGACATTAACCGATTTCGGCACCCTCGGGATTTGGCAGCCCGCGTGAATGCATGCACCACACACCTACCAGGAAGTCTCCGATTCCATTCATTAGCCACTGGTAGGGAGCTATTTTAACTAAGTGGATCGTTTTAATATTTAAAAAGTAAAGAATATTTTATGTTATTTTTATGTACGTTTCTTTACAAAACTATATTTAATTATAATTTTCTTTAAAAGTATATTCATACAATTGAATATTTTGTACCAAGTATGTATATCCATAGCACATTTTATACCAAGTAAGTTTTTTATGATTTTATTTTTAATTTTAGCCCTTATATCCAGTGCCGTAACTAGGGTGGTGCCAAGGCACAGGGCGCAGACCCTAGGGGGTGCAGAAATGACCTGGACCAAGTTTTGGGTCTAGTTACAGAAGCTCGCACCGGGTGCATAAAAGGCTAGTTACAGCGATATTGAAAATTTATTTTAAAAAAAGTTTTGGCTCGAGATCGTATAATGAAAAAGAAAGCATTATTAAAAGAGAAAGGCCAATGCCTAAGTTAAATATAAACACTTCAATAAAAAAATTTGTTTGACATTTTCACGATAAAATTCATGAAGACATAAAATGACATTGTGGATGCATAAAAATGCAAGAATTGTTTTGTTGGCCTTGCCTACTATCTAAGTATATAAAATTACTTGTCCTGACTGACTGATTTATCATCGCCCAGAGCAAACCGCTGAACCTAGAGGTGAAATTTGGTACGTAGTTAGGATACATAATGAAACCTCACACTCGAAATTCCTCCCTGGGGGAGAGGGAGAGGATTAAGGCTTAACCCGAAGAATGGCTTCTACCGTACTATTTTAGATGCGATTTATTGTTTTCAACTACATTTAGTTATCGTCGAGTACTTAGGTGTATTAAATTGACAACATTTCAGACATTGTTATAAATATTTTTATATATTTTGATTTTTTAACCAAATGTTCGAACTGTTTTAAAATTGAATTTGTTATTGCATATTGGTTCGATTATAGAACGATTGTAAACGTTCCAGAAAATTGATCAAATTGAAAACAGTTTGATTCTCAGTGGTAGGTGTTACATAACAATTACTATGGTTGTTAAAATGCTGTAT
>NW_019386447.1:52794-54818 GCF_000671375.1 Centruroides sculpturatus | reverse complement strand
TCATCACAAAGAGTTTGAATAACTTTTGAGTGAATTATGCGAAATAAGAAGAAGCGACAGAAATGTGAAGATAAAATTACAAAACTTCATGATCCATCACCAAGAACTGTGGGCTAATGTAAATCAGTGGAACACAAAATTCAAATTAATTTTTTTATATCTTTATTTTGGAATAATTTGAGGCACGAGTTTTTTGTGTTACGGTTTTTTATTTCTGAACATGCACGAGTTGTATAGATTGTGGATTTTGGCTTTGATGATTCTTCATTCATTTATCTGTATTATATCAGCCTGTTACCTGTGCTGTATTGCATTTACGGTATTTATTCACTAAACTTAAAAAACTGTTTATTATTAATTTCATTGTTTATTTATATTTGTTTTTCAGATCCAGAATGGATTTCAGGACATTCGGCAATTCGCAGTTTGCGAATTGAAACTTTCTCAAAAGCTAAAGGTAAAGACTTTCCTGTGTTTTATTTTATTATAGGTCAAGTTTCATATACTAAATTCAATGTCATAAATAATTTATTTTATAGATTTTAAATTTTATGAAAAGATTTGGAAAAGTGTCCTTGCGTCTCATGGTAGGAGGTTTCTTCTGTGTCAACAAGAGGATTCCCCTGAAGGTAGTTTATTCTAACAAGTATTTAAATAAACTCTCTAATATTTAAAGAGTTGTTAAAGTAAAATTGTTAAAAAATTCAGATAAATAATTACATTTATTTTGTTGTATTTCAGATGGTGAGCACATTGAATTCTGTGTTTTCGGGACTTTTAAAACTGAGGAATGTGTCGAATGGCAAACATTTTTGCCAACAATTTTTCAGTGGCAACCACTCTGATTTAAACTAAGATACTAAAATTTTTCTTGTTTTTTTTAATCAAACAATCATTGAAACTTTTATTGCTCACAACAGTAGTTGATGAAATGTTATTTTAATTGTCTTTTTTAATGAATATTGAAAAAGTTTCGACACTATTTCTGCACTGAGTATAAAATCTATGTCAATGGAATTATTTGTATTTAGACGAAGGTATCAAATATTAATTATAGTTTTTTGTCTTTGACGCAATTACAGCATCGATTATAGCCCAACCAATGGATAACTGTATGAAACCACTAAACACTAGTAGTTAGTCTGTTGTTCGCACCTACTCCACTCAATAGTGAAAACCTTGCAGTCTAAAAAAATTTTTAAATTTTAATGTATAGCATTATTGTCTGTATTTTGGGTTGCTTTTAACAATAAATACAAATTTGAGTAATTCTGTAAGTTATTTAATACATTTTAAAAAATTATTATTTATATTTATTACAGGAATCTTTCAAACTTGCAAATTTATACAACGAAAAATAAGTTACATTTGATTGTTTAGTGTTGTATTTAATTTTCATATATTTTAATACTGAAAAGTAATAAGTAAATAAAGAAGAAAAACATTATTATGAGAGCAAGAATGAAACAAAAAGAGTTCGAATTGTAATTATATAATATTTAATGAAATCATTTTAAAAATTTGTGAATCAAAATAAATGAATATTTAGCTTATATAAGTGTTTTATAAATTCGTGATGTGCAATACAACTGAAATGAGATATCATATTGTTTTTTGTTTGATTTGTCACTTATCTGAATGTAGAAACATCACTATAAATAAGTAATTCATACAGAAGTTATTAAAATAAGGAAATATAAAATTATATATTTCGATATGAATCAGGGGCAAATTATTCTTATAAACATATTAACTTTATATGTTTATAAAGGGAAATGAAATGTTGTAATAATTCAATTTTCTGTCTCTCACATTTAGCAATACACATTTTTGAACATTCTCTTAACATTATTATAAAGAAAAATTCTATATTTATGTTCCAAACTATTTTCTAAATGTATAACACTTCAAATTTTATATATAACAGACTAAAATAATATAATATATTGCTACATTTCACTTTATAGACTATATTTTCATTTCATTTCAGTTATTTTAACGTTTATACCAAATACAATAAGCAC
>NW_019386447.1:49899-52528 GCF_000671375.1 Centruroides sculpturatus | reverse complement strand
GCCCGGGGCAGAGAAAAATTTCGGCCACCCCTTAATTAGGTATTTCAATTTATAAGACGAAAATTCAGTTTTGCCACAGAACAAGCAATGAAAAATGCGGCTGTAGTGTAGTTACCCGTATAAAATAGTTCTATACGATATTAGTGGTGTACATGAACACGAATGTATCGTGTATCGTACAGGCAAAAGAAAAAAAAAAGGTCAACAGGTGTCGCAGGAACTACTCGGGAAAAGAAGTTAGTAGTCCAATCCGATTCCCGGACTGTCCGGACGGTAGCACTATCGTGGGACGTTAGCACTGTCATTTAGACACCTGTAAACTGATCGAAAATAAACTTACATGCATACACTGTAATTTACTATGTGGAGAACACTCATTTTATCTGTAAAGTTGATTGCAACTAATTGTGCAACAAATGAACTTGCTAAGACAGACTATAAAAAATTAATTTTCTATGTAATATTCATAATTGCAAACCAGCCAAATCTGGCAATGTTGCTCAGAACTGACTGAAGCGCCACTTGTAATCGTCCAATGCGCCAAGTTTGGGGCATGCGCCACGTTTTAGCCACCCTTGGTCTAAACTGTTTCTGAAAATGATACTAACGTTATATATTTACTTCATGTATTAATTTTCACAAAGTCAAAGTAAAATAAATTACTTCAAACTCGGTCGCAAACTGTTGAAAACGATTGATTGAATCGCTTATTCATCTACCTCATCAGACCGGGTGTAATGTCAGGTTCAGGCCCGGTAGGTATTTAGATAACCATTATTGAAAGTCTCAGTAATTATTTAGTAAATAAATATTACCCGGCCGACAGGCTAAGAACATGGAGTTTTCCGAGTTTTCTTCACCTTTAAAAACATCTAAATAAGAAAAATATTTTATAAAAGTCCACCCGAGAGGCAGATTGCCCGTGTCACGTGATTTTTAAAATTAAAGAATGTATCGAATGATAGACACGTTTGCCATTACATTTTTACTGGCAACCACTCTGATTCAAAATAGAAATGTATAATTTCATCGTGTTTTCTCATGACAGAATTGAAACTTTTATTACTAACAATAATGTGACCGCAGGGTCGGCACTTCTTTGGAGCCCTGTCAGGATGACACCACTGTGTCTTGAAACAGACACAGGAAAAAGATATTATTCGTTAATTTTCTTTACGCGAACGGTCGCGTTCGCGGACTTTGGTTCCGGGATGGAAGCGGAAGGAGTGAATCAGAGGAACTACACTCGACAGCATTTCTTTATATACATGATACTCGTTTATTATTCTACTTTAACTATATACAAATCATGTTCGATTTCAATTAACGTAGCTTCTTCTTTCCCCATAACAAGTATTAATGAGAGAGAGTTTACATTTACTTCGCGCGAGGATAAATACCTTGATACAGGTTATGAGAGTCGGAAATGTAGTCCTTGAGTCTCAAGAGGTCCTTTCGAACGATAAGGTTTCTTAGACGATAGTCTTTTTGCACGGCGGTGATTCGAAAAGTCACTGGCAGCGGCTAATCCACACACGTAATCCTATAGTTCGCTAAACTCTGGAGACTGTCTTTGACGCATCGACCTCTCCTGTTTATAAAGGGGGTATCGTTGGGTTTTTTCCACTGCCTTATTAGGACTGTTTTTCACCACTAACCAATAGTTGTTTTCTTTCTTCTCTTCGTAGATTCTGGGTGACACATTCGATGTATTTTTTTCAACCAGGAAAAAGTCTGTGGGAAAACAATTTAATGATCTTTTTAAATGTCGATTTGTTGTTTATTTCTCTAAACTTTTTCTCTCTCAACAAAAAAATATTGCACAATTTATTCCACTAATTTCGGCTTTCACAATAATAACCGATTAAGTTTATTTTAACTGTTTTTGCTTTAACGAATAATGAAATTTGCATGACAGTTTTTTTGTACTGACAGTATAGAATCTGTGTTAATTCAATTAATTAATTCGCACAAACTTATTAAAAGTTAATTAGATAAGTTTGACTTTGGTGCAAATAGAATAACTCGTCTTCACCCAGCAGCGGCTGAGTGGTTGAAACTACTATACACCATTAGTTAGTCGCGTGTTTGCGCCTTGCCAATGCAGAGTGTTTAAATCCGAAAAATTTAGGGAAAACAATTCTCATTTCATGTATAAAGTATAATTGTCTGTAATTCAGATGGTCTTTTTTAATAAAATATTAATTTCAATAGTTGTATAAGTTATTTAATATTTTAAAAGAAAATTAATTTTATTTACATTATAGACAATATAGTACAGTCGACCCTTCTATAACGTGCGTTACTATAACGGAAATTCCTATAACGTAACGAAAAAATTGTAGCAACATTCGTATAAAAGAGCTCCTAAAACGTTGTCGACAACTCGTTTCGCGACAAGATTGATAGAATCTGTACCAATAGTGGATGAGCAGCCGAACTACTTTTCTCGGCCCTGCACCACGCTACGGAGCGGCTAAATTGAGTTTGCTATCGTCTGTACAGTATTATATATAAATTTTATATAAATTAGGTACTGTACATATAATTATATATTAATTATATATAAATTAGGTACTGTATATATAATTATATATTAACTTAATTTATTGTAACTTTATTATAATTA
>NW_019386447.1:0-49294 GCF_000671375.1 Centruroides sculpturatus | reverse complement strand
GTCAGTTATCCAAAAGAATTCCAGTTGGCAAATTTAAATTTTAGCCAGTGCTGTGGCGCTTCAATCTTTGGCTATGTCTTGGGCTACTCAAATATTTTACGTTTTTGATACTAAATTAACATCTGAAGTATAATTTTTTATTATTTTTATATTTTTCAATATATTTATTTTGTTTGTACAAAATAAAAAAATAATTTTTAACGATACAATAGTCTTTGTTAGGCTTAACATAGACGAAAATTCAACGCGAAGCGACACGAAACGGAGAAAAATTTCGAAATCGGATACGTTAAACTATTTTTTCGTACGTAAATCAGTTATCCGAAATATCAGTTATCCGGACAACCCCAGTCCCCAATTGATTCGGAAAATCGACGCTCTACTGTAATAGATATTTGTATTTAGTACAGTGTTTAATCCTAATAAAATCTTAATTTTTAAAAGTAATAACTAAAATATATATATATATAATTTTGCAAGCAAAAACGAAGCAGGAAAAATCACACCTGTAAAACAGAATATGAAAACATTTCTTATTGTATTTTACTCATAGGAACAACCTGGACGTACTCGAAAAAATGTTAAATATATCGTTAGAAAATGTAATATTTTTAACAAGGCCAAGAAAAATAAGTATCGAAGAAGCGTTGTCGATGTCTCGCTACTTTTTTGTATTTGCTATTGACTTTTTTCTAAAAAATTTTTTATTGTCTGCTTTATGCAGATTAAAACAATTTTAAAATTCGGTATCTTCTCTTTTTCGAAGGATATCTGTAATTGTGGCCTCAAACTTCTTATTCTTTGGCTTTTTGTTCCATATCTTAAAATGGGCTCTCTTAGAAATCAAGAATATCATTCTGTTAAACTCGAAAGAATAATTCAATGCGCAAATTTGCGCACAGCCTCTTCTATAATTTAAATATCCAACGGTAGTATCTTTAATAATCATATACTAAGAAAGCAGTATTAGGTAGAATACTAAACTAAAATCTTAGGTAAACTTCAAAAAGAATTTTGAATCGAATGAAATACTCATACAGTATATTCAAAAGATTTCTTCGAGTCGACACGACGATATCTAATTTATCAAAATTACGATTTGAGCATACAATAAACTCTCAGTGTCGTTAGAGGCGTACACAGATCGAGCCAACTATATTTAGCCAAGTGCCGTGTGCAGTGCGATGAGCGCCGTTTGCAACTTCTGTGAAAATTAAACGCGTACCTTTTGCTACTCTTTTTCATTAAAAGTTAACTTCATTCTCAGATACTATGGGCAGTCAATTATCGAAATGTAAAATAAATTAATACTTTGGGTTAAGTAGAAAAATTCATCTTTTTCTACCCACATATATTGCCAGATTGTACAACGACTGGTCTTTTGACGTTTTCGGAATTGTTTCACGTTTGTTACATTTTGGCAAATCGTTGTAATTTCGCGTTGCCTTATACAAAGAAAATTTATCGATTTTAATGTGATATACGTTGAAAGTATCTTTAGCCATTTTAAAAAATGCGAATACAAGGACGAAAGAAAAAATCCTGCAAGGAGTTTTGTAACTTTACCGGCTGTTATGATATTTAATTTTAAAAGAACTTTTATATTATTAATAATCAGCAGATGAGTCTGGCGTTGTCTGGGTAAAAATAACAACATTAATGATTAAGATTTTGTATTTTTAATTATTCTATTTTATTACATTGTCGTATTTGGTTTATAGAACTACAAAGGTTATCTTACGTAAGGGTTTTTACACCGAGTGCCCAATCTAACACATTTAAAAATATTTTATACCTCTAGTGTACACAATCTTGAGACATACTTAATCTTGATGTCTTGCCCATAACATTTATAAATCTCGTTTCCACTTACATGTATCTAACTTCTTTCTTAACAAGCAGACATAGTAACTGACAATAGTCGAAATTCATAAATCTACAACTTTTCAAATGTGTTTGTTTCACAAGCACGATAAAATGCATTCATTTGAAAACTAAGCAGCTTTTTATTATTTATTTTTTTTCAGTTGACAAAAAATAATTTGTATTTTATTAGTATAAAAAACAAAAACGTTTATTTTTTGGCGAAAAATACAGTTTCTAAGAGAAATTGTAAGTGCTAAAAGCATTTAAATTTGTACAATACTTTCTATACCAGTGTTTTTCAACCTTTTACAAATCGTCGCTTACTTCAGCGTAGTATCGCCCCCTTCGCTTCAAAATTCCGATGCCGAGGGCCAAGGCTAACGCCAAATTCATACTGCATCGAATAGACTAGTGACTAGTTTAATGTTATTTGTTTAATTATTGTACGATATAACGAATAAAATATGTAATTATTCTTAATATAATGTTTTAATATAGCGCCCAGAAAATTGTTTTTCGCCAACCAAAACATAAAATTTTACTAATCACCTCCTCAACATCGAAAAACCCCACATGGGAGGAAAGCGCTCCCGTTGAGTAACACTGTTTTATACAGAAGACACGTCAAGTTATTCTTTTATGTTTTTACCTCTTCACCTTTAACGACTAAACTTTAATTAACACCACCAATGCCGTGAGACGTGACATACATTTGAACTAAATTCAGAGAAAGCCACAATAATCATTAAAAAATATATATTAAAAATTTTTGAATATTAAATTATAAGTTTCGAAAGTTTCTCCATGGCCTTCAAAATAATCAAGTTGTTGTAGTAATGAAAATGCATTACTATAATATTATAACTAAAAATTCTAGTAAAACTTCTATGATATTCAAATGAAAATACCTACAATTTTTAGGGTATTTTAGCTATGATAATTATCTACCTTCCTATTTTTAATGTTATAAAAAGAATTAATTATAAAGTATTTCCTTTTAACCAGCACTTAAGTTTGTTGACTGAGCTTTTAACATTCCTCTTCAAAGTAATCAAGTTGTTGTAGTAATGAAAATGCATTACTATAATATTATAACTAAAAATTCTAGTAAAACTTCTATGATATTCAAATGAAAATACCTACAATTTTTAGGGTATTTTAGCTATGATAATTATCTACCTTCCTATTTTTAATGTTATAAAAAGAATTAATTATAAAGTATTTCCTTTTAACCAGCACTTAAGTTTGTTGACTGAGCTTTTAACATTCCTCTTCAAAGTGATTCTAATTTTAGTAAAACTTTATTTTCATGCAATAAACGTAATTGGTCAACGCAATTCATCGAAAAGAAAAGAAGAATATTCATTAGTTAGTATCCTAAATACGCATGAAACGTGAGTTTACTGCTTATAAAAATTTATAAAATATTCGATCTAATGTTAGAAATTACTGACTTTTCACAGACATTTTCGAATATGAAAGAGGGAAGCTGCATGAGTTGTTTACTGAAACCCTGTTTGACAACAGCTCTTATTTACAGAGTAGACTTCTTACATATGTGTTCCTGCAAACAGTAAACTTATGTACGTAAGACTGAGAAATTAAGAAAGATCTACACTCGGTTTTTTCAAGTTATATTATGGCAATATACTATTATTTTGCTGTGGCAAACTTTACCCTGTGTAAAAAAATATGCATTGTGTCTCGCGTTATTTGACGTATTCAGGACTGATGCTTAAATCCTGTACATTGAAACGTTAATCTTATTGATAACTTACTCAATCTGTCTGACATCTGCCAATAAAACAAAATTACATCTAATTAACATTCTATACAATTTATTTATTTATATTGGTATGTTTACATCTAGACAAGACAAATACATATTCGCTAAATGTGACTTTATTTTTAGTCATATTTTTTTAAAAACATTATTTCATAAAGTCTTGTACTGTACAATACTATATTCGTATTCCGTTTTACACGTAAGATTCTTTTTGTTTTGTTTTTGCTTATATACTAATCGTTTCTCTTTCATTTATTATATTTCATAATTAAAATTTATGAAAATTAAACGCAACACTATACAATCATATCTGTTACTTATTTTTTGTTGTATAAATTTGCAGAGTCCTATAGATAATGTACTGTAAATAATAATAATTTTTTAAAATACACAAATTACACAATTACTCAAATTTGTATTTTATTAGAAAAGGCCACCCAAAATACAGACAATTATGCTTTATATTAAGAATAGAATTTTTCCTGTTAGACTGCAAGATTTACACTAAGCGTTGACTAGGCGCGAACAACAGACTAACTACTAGTGTTTATTGGTTTCATACAGTCGACCGCTTGTTGGGCTATAATCGATGCTGTAATTGCGTCAAAGACAAAAAACTCTAATTAACATTTGAGAACTTTGTCTAAATAAAAGTAATATAATTGACATATATCCTATTCTCGGTGCAAAAATACTGCCATGAAATTTTCATTATTTGTTAAAGCAAAAACAATTAAAATAACGTTTCATCAACTACTGTTGTGAACAATAAAAGTTTCAATTGTTGAATGATAAAAATACGATGAAAATTTTAGGATTCTAGTTTAAATCAGTATGGTTGCCAGTGAAAAATTGATGGCACACGTGTCTGTCATTCAACACATTCCTCAGTTTTAAAAGTTCCGAAAACACAGAATGCAATGTACTCGCCATCTGAAATACAACAAAAGAAATCTAATCATTTATCTCAATTTTTATACAATATTTAAAGAGTTGTTAAAGAGAACCTACCTTCAGAGGAATCCTCTTGTTGACAGAAGAATTCTCCTATAAGTGAGACACAATGAACAATGAACAATGCATGAATGAATAAATGCATGAATGAATGAATAAATGAACAATGCAATTAATAATTAAAAAGTTTTTTAAGTTTAGTAAATGAATACAGTAAATGCGATGCAGCAGAGGTAACACGCAGATATAATACAGATAATAAAAAAAAATTGTCAAAGCTAAATTCCACAATCTAAACAACATGTGCATGTTCAGATACAAAACGTCAGATACAAAAAACCCGTTTTTCAAATCATTCCGAAATAAAAAAGACTAAAAAAATAAATTCGAATTTTTTGTTCTACTGATTCACAATAACCCACAGTTCTTGGTAATGGATCATCAATTCCTGTAATTTAGTCTTCAGATTTTTGTCGCTTCTTTTTATTTCGCATAATTCACTGAAGAGTACTTCAAATTCTTTGTGAAAAACAAATGTAATAAGAGCGACTAACAGCAAAATATATGCTATTCCTCCTATAATCAAAGTTGTCGAAAATCCAATATTAATAGCGCGAAAAATTGCTTCTAGTCGAAACATTTGTCTTTTTTCCAACGCAGGATACTTTAAACAACCAGAATAATAACTTCGTAAGAGCTAATTAATTATATAAGAATAAGACAAATGAGAAAAGACACCATTATTAGTAAACCATTACAGTTAATACTGATTTTTCGATAAAAATATTTGTTTCGAAGAATCTTAATCAGATGAAATTTTGTTTTATGAAATAGCAAAATTGTAGTATATTGCCATAACAGCTTATTCAATAAAACTTATGAAATTTGCAAGAATCATAAAATAGAAAATAATAAAAATTTCTGAATACTAATTTATATGTTCGGAAGTAATCTTCAAACTAATCAAGTTGTTGTAATAATGAAAATTCATTACTATAATACTAACACGATAACTTCTAATAAAAATTGTATAATATACTAATACTAATAATAATATACTCTACATTCCTATCTCTAATGTTATAAGAAGAATGAATTATAAAGCATTTTCTTTTATCCAGCACTTAAATTTGTTGACTAAGCTTTTAACATACTTCTTCAAAGTGATTCTAATTTTACTGAACATTAGAAAATTAATTTCATGCAATTAACGTAATTGGTCAACACAAATTCATTAAGAATCCAAAGAAAAATATTCATTCGTTACTATCCTAAATGCGCATGAGACTTGAGCTTACTTTTCACAAAAATTGATAGAATATTCGATCTAAGATTAGAAATTCCTCACATTACACAAAATATTTCGAATATGGAAGATGAAAACTGCATGAATTGTTTCTTGAAGCCCTGTTGGACAACGGCTCTGATTTTCGGAGTAGACATCTTGCACATGTGTTCCTGCAAACAGCCGACTTATGTACGTAAGACTGAGAAATTAAGAAAGATATACACTCGGTTTGTTCAAGTTATATTATGGCAATATACTATAATTTTGCTATGGCAAACTTTACCTGGTGTAAAAACATATGCATTGTGTCACGGGTACTTTGAAGTTTTTGGGACTGACGCTCTATTAATGAACATTGCACTGTTAATCGTATTCATGGCTTACTCAATCTGTCTGTCATCTGCCAATAAAACAAAATTCCATCTGATTAAGATTCTTCGAAACAGATATTTTTATGAAAAAATAACTACTAAAAGTAATGGTTTACTGATAATGGTGTCCTCTCTCGTTTCTCTTATTGTTATATTATTAATTATTACTTTTGAAATTATTGTTTTATTTGTAATTTATCCTGCGTTGGAAAAGAATCAAAAGTTTCGACTAGAGGCACTTTTTTGTGCTGTCGATATTGGATTTTCGACAACTTTGATTACAGGAGGGATAGCATATAGTTTGCTGTTAGAAGCTGTTATTGGATTTGTTCATCACAAAGAGTTTGAATAACTTTTGAGTGAATTATGCGAAATAAGAAGAAGCGACAGAAATGTGAAGATAAAATTACAAAACTTCATGATCCATCACCAAGAACTGTGGGCTAATGTAAATCAGTGAAACACAAAATTCAAATTAATTTTTTTATATCTTTATTTTGGAATAATTTGGGGCACGAGTTTTTTGTGTTACGGTTTTTTATTTCTGAACATGCACGAGTTGTATAGATTGTGGATTTTGGCTTCGATGATTCTTCATTCATTTATCTGTATTATATCAGTTTGTTACCTGTGCTGCATTGCATTTACGGTATTTATTCACTAAACTTAAAAAACTGTTTATTATTAATTTCATTGTTTATTTATATTTGTTTTTCAGATGCAGAATGGATTTCAGGACATTCCGCAATTTGCAGTTTGCGAATTGAAACTTTCTCAAAAGCTAAAGGTAAAGACTTTCCAGTGTTTTATTTTATTATAGGTCAAGTTTTATATACTAAATTCAATGTCATAAATAATTTATTTTATAGATTTTAAATTTTATGAAAAGATTTGGAAAAGTGTCCTTGTGTCTCACGGTAGGAGGTTTGTTCTGTGTCAACAAGAGGATTCCCCTGAAGGTAGTTTATTCTAACAAGTATTTAAATAAACTCTCTAATATTTAAAGAGTTGTTAAAGTAAATTTGTTAAAAAATTCAGATAAATATTTACATTTATTTTGTTGTATTTCAGATGGTGAGCACATTGCATTCTGTATTTTCGGGACTTTTAAAACTGAGGAATGTGTCGAATGGCAAACATTTTTGCCAACAATTTTTCAGTGGCAACCACTCTGATTTAAACTAAGATACTAAAATTTTTCTTGTTTTTTTTAATCAAACAATCATTGAAACTTTTATTGCTCACAACAGTAGTTGATGAAATGTTATTTTAATTGTCTTTTTTAATGAATATTGAAAAAGTTTCGACACTATTTCTGCACTGAGTATAAAATCTATGTCAATGGAATTATTTGTATTTAGACGAAGGTATCAAATATTAATTATAGTTTTTTGTCTTTGACGCAATTACAGCATCGATTATAGCCCAACCAATGGATAACTGTATGAAACCACTAAACACTAGTAGTTAGTCTGTTGTTCGCACCTACTCCACTCAATAGTGAAAACCTTGCAGTCTAAAAAAATTTTTAAATTTTAATGTATAGCATTATTGTCTGTATTTTGGGTTGCTTTTAACAATAAATACAAATTTGAGTAATTCTGTAAGTTATTTAATACATTAAAAAAATTATTATTTATATTTATATAGGTATCTTCGAAACTTGCAAATTTATATAACAAAAAATAAGAGACATTTGATTGTTTAGTGTTGTATTGAATTTTCATATACTTTAATACTGAAAAGTAATAAATTAATAATGAAAAAAAAACATTAGTATGAGAGCAAAAACGAAACAAAAAGAGTCCGAATTGTAATTATATAATAAAATAATGGTTTTAAAAATATGTGAATCAAAGTAAATTAATATTTAGCTTATATAAGTGTTTTATAAATTCATCATGTGCAATACAACTGAAATGAGATACCATATTGTTTTTTGTTTTATTTGTCACTTATCTGAATGTAGAAACATCAATGTAAATAAGTAATTCATACAGAAGTAATTAATATAAAAAAATATAAAATTATATATTTCGATATGAATTAGGGGCAAATTATTCTTATAAACATATTAACTTTATATTTCTATAAAGGGAAATGAAATATTGTCATAATTCAAATTTTTGTCTCTCACATTTAGCATTACACATTTTTGAACATTCTCTTAACATTATTATAAAGAAAAATTCTATATTTATGTTTCGAATTATTTTCTAAATGTATAACACTTCAAATTGTATATATAACAGACTAAAATAATATAATTGCAACATTAAACTTTATAGACATTATATTTTCATTCCGTTTTAGTTATTTTAACGTTTATACCAAATACAATAAGCACATTGCTGTGTATCTTTTATAAAATTAAAATAAATTCATAACTAATTTTTTAGAAAAGTATCAATACATTCTATATGTAATTTCTGTGTATCATATAATATATGTTAATTTTTAAAAGTCTTACTTTTAACTATTCTTCTAACCATAAGTAACTTTTAACATATATTTTTAAAATATAAACTTAGAAATTGTTAAAATTCGTATTTAAATTAATATATATTTATTTTATGCCACTAAAGAAAAAACCCAAATATCGTATCTGCGCTAGTGATTAAAACCTAATCGAGAAGAAACAGGTAGACTGTGTACTTTATTATTCAAATTTACAGTTTATCATATTTGTTTTCTATTACATGGGCAATATTATTAATTGAAAATATTATATTGTCTAAACCAAGGGTGGCCAACCTTTTGCATACCATGCGCGAATTTTTTGATAAACGAGTTCATATGCGCAGTGGCGTGCCGTGGGTGTTAGCCGCCCGGGGCGGAGAAAAATTTCGGCCACCCCTTGATTAGGTATTTCAATTTATAAGACGAAAATTCAGTTTTGCCACAGAACAAGCAATGAAAAATGCGGCTGTAGTGTAGTTACCCGTATAAAATAGTTCTATACGATATTAGTGGTGTACATGAACACGAATGTATCGTGTATCGTACGGGCAAAAGAAAAAAAAAAGGTCAACAGGTGTCGCAGGAACTACTCGGGAAAAGAAGTTAGTAGTCCAATCCGATTCCCGGACTGTCCGGACGGTAGCACTATCGTGGGACGTTAGCACTGTCATTTAGACACCTGTAAACTGATCGAAAATAAACTTACATGCATACACTGTAATTTACTATGTGGAGAACACTCATTTTATCTGTAAAGTTGATTGCAACTAATTGTGCAACAAATGAACTTGCTAAGACAGACTATAAAAAATTAATTTTCTATGTAATATTCATAATTGCAAACCAGCCAAATCTGGCAATGTTGCTCAGAACTGACTGAAGCGCCACTTGTAATCGTCCAATGCGCCAAGTTTGGGGCATGCGCCACGTTTTAGCCACCCTTGGTCTAAACTGTTTCTGAAAATGATACTAACGTTATATATTTACTTCATGTATTAATTTTCACAAAGTCAAAGTAAAATAAATTACTTCAAACTCGGTCGCAAACTGTTGAAAACGATTGATTGAATCGCTTATTCATCTACCTCATCAGACCGGGTGTAATGTCAGGTTCAGGCCCGGTAGGTATTTAGATGACCATTATTGAAAGTCTCAGTAGTTACTTAGTGGATAAAAACTACTCGGTCAACAGGCTAAATATGTGAAGTTTTCCGAGTTTTCTTCATCTTTATAAACATCTAAATAAGAAAAATATTCTATAAAATTCCATCCGAGAGGCAAATTGCGCGTGTCACGGGACTTTTAAAATTAAAGAATGTATCGAATGATAGACACGTTTGCCATTACATTTTCAAAATTCAAAATAGAAATGTATAATTTCATCGTGTTTTCTCATGACAGAATTGAAACTTTTATTACTAACAATAATGTGACCGCAGGGTCGGCACTTCTTTGGAGCCCTGTCAGGATGACACCACTGTGTCTTGAAACAGACACAGGAAAAAGATATTATTCGTTAATTTTCTTTACGCGAACGGTCGCGTTCGCGGACTTTGGTTCCGGGATGGAAGCGGAAGGAGTGAATCAGAGGAACTACACTCGACAGCATTTCTTTATATACATGATACTCGTTTATTATTCTACTTTAACTATATACAAATCATGTTCGATTTCAATTAACGTAGCTACTTCTTTCCCCATAAAAAGTATTAATGAGAGAGAGTTTACATTTACTTCGCGCGAGGATAAATACCTTGATATAGATTATGAGAGTCGGAAATGTAGTCCTTGAGTCTCAAGAAGTCCTTTTGAACGATGAAGTTTCTTATCTCACACAGTTCTTTCGAACGATGAGGTTTCTTAGACGATGGTCTTTCTGCACGGCGGTGATTCGAAAAGTCACCGGCTGCGGCTAATCCACACACGTAATTCTATAGTTCGCTTAACTCTGGAGACTGTCTTTGACCCCTCCTTGTTTATAAAGGGGGTATCGTTGGATTTTTTCCCACTGCCTTATTGTGACTTTTTTCTACCACTGACTAATAGTTGTTTTCTTTCTTCTCTTCGTAGATTCTGGGTGACACATTCGATGTATCATCTTCAACCAGGAAAAAGTCCGTGGGAAAACAATTTAATGATCTTTTTAAATGTCGGTTTGTTGTTTATTTCTCTAAACTTTTTCTCCCTCAACAAAAAATATTGCACAATTTATTCCACCTCTTACAATAATAACCGATTAACTTTATTTTAATTGTTTTTGCTTTAACGAATAATGAAACTTGCATGACAGTTCGTTTGCACTGACAGTATAGAATCTGTGTTAATTCAATTAATTAATTCGAACAAACTTATTAAAAGTTAATTAGATAAGTTTGGCTTTGGTGCAAATACAATAACTCGTCTTCACCCAGCAGCGGCCGAGTGGTTGAAATTACTATACACTAGTAGTTAGTCGCGTGTTTGCGCCTTGCCAATGCACAGTGTGTAAATCCGAAAATTTAGGACAAATGAATTCTTATTAGTATAAAGCATAATTGTCTGTATTTCAGATGGTCTTTGCTAATAAAATATCAATTTCAATAGTTATATAAGTTATTTAATATTTAATAANTAAAAGATATAGCTAATAAATTTCACTATTATCGGTGTTAAAACTGTTTTATTACTATTACAATCATTACTTAAAGTCTATCGGTTAATCAAAATTTTCATTAGTTTTATCAAGAAACACCGTTTGATAATAATTAAAAATATATATATATATATAAGTTTCCAAGCAAAAACGAAGCAGGAAAAATCACACGTGTAAAACAGAATACGAAAACATTTCGGATTGTATTTTACTCATCGGAACAACCTGGACGTACTCGGAAAAACATTAAATATATCGTTACAAAATGTAATATTTTTAACAAGGCCAAGAAAAATAAGTATCGAAGAAGCGTTCTCGCTGTCTCGCTACTTTTTTGTATTTCTATTGACTTTTTTGTAAAAAATTCTTTATTGTCTGCTTTATGCAGTTTAAAACAATTTCAAAATTCGGTATCTTCTCTTTCTCGAAGCACATATGTAACTGTGGCCTCAAACTTCCAATTCTTATTCTTTGGCTTTTTGTTCCATATGTTAAAATGGGCACTCCCAGAAATGGAGAATATCATTCTGTTAAACACGAAAGAATAATTCAATGCGCAAATTTGCGCACAGCCTCTTCTATAATTTAAATATTCAACAATTGTATTTTTAATAATCATATACTAAGAAAGCAGTGTTAAGTAGATCACTAAACTAAAATCATAGGTAAACTTCAAAGAGATTTTTAAATCGAATGAAATACTCATATATTCAAAAGATTACTTCGGGTCGACAATATCTAATTTGTCAAAATTACGATTCGAGCATACAATAAACTCTCAGTGTCGTTAGAGGCGTACACAGATCGAGCCAACTAGATTTAGCCAAGCGCCGTATGTAGTGCGATAAGCGCCGTTTTCAACTTCTGTGAAAATTAGACGCGTACCTTTCGCTTTTCTTTTTCATTAAAACTTAACTCTATTCTCAGATACTATGGGCAGTCAATTATCTAGATGTAAAATAAATTAACACTTTGGATTAAGTAGAAAAATTCAACTTTTTTTACATACATTTCCAGATTGTACAACGACTGGTCTCTTGACGTTTTCGGGGTTGTTTCACGTTTGTTACACCTTGGCAGATCGCTGTAATGTCGCGTTGCCTTATACAGACAGAATTTATTGATTGTAATGTTGAAAGTATCTTTAGCCATTTTAAATAATGCGAATACAAGGACGAAAGAAAAAATCTTGCAACGAGTTTTGTAACTTTACCGGATGTTATGAGATTTGATTTTAAAATAACTTTTATATTATTAACTAGCTGCAAGGACCCGCTTCGCTGGATTTTTATTTGTATGTAATACAGTTTTTTTTATATATATAAAAGACTGTTTTTTGAAGTAATCTAGAATGTAGCTGCAAGGACCCGCTTCTCTGGGCAAAAAGTAACGATAATGAAAATTAAGATAATTACATCATAGCCAATCTTACCCGTTTTCACAGAATGCAAGAATTAGATCCCCCGTTTCCAGACTAATTAGAGACCTGGTCCCGATTCTATTTCTGAACGTCTCTTGTTCACGTACAGTCAAATAAACTCTTTTCAACGTTTCTGGAACGTTTACAATCGTTCTATAATCGAACCAATATTTGAATTTTATGTTCGAATTCAAATTCGAATATTGTTCGAATTAAATTCGAACAAATTCGAAGAAAACATTCGAAATAAAAAGCCACTTTCAACCACTTTCAAGCCAATATCTCCCACACCCTTATAGCTATCGAGACGCAACCCCCCCTGGTGCACGAATGGAGACTTGGGGCTACTACCACATACAAACACCGTTCACGTGCGATGTGTAGTTTTGGCGGAAAAGTGAAATATAGGGACATACATGTCCATTTATATATATATATATATAGATAGATATAGATATAGATAATTAGCAGATGAGTCCGGAGTTGCCTGAGTAAAAATAACATCATCAATTATTAAAATTATTTTGTACTTTTAATTCTTCTATTTTATTACATTGTACTATTTAGTTTATAGAACTACAAATGTTATCTTATGTAACGATTATTACATCGAGTGCTCAATCTAGCACATTTAAAAATTCTTTATTACTCTAGTGTACACAATTTAAAAATTTTTTTAAAGTGTAAGTTATATAAATCTTATACTATACCATAAAGAACATTAAAGGTTTTCAGACATCGCAGGGTAGTGTTTCGAGTAAACTCCAGTCCTTTTCTCCTGGGTGCCACTCTAAGTTATCACTTAAACCGTGTTCCAGATCATCTGCAAAAAACAGCTTTAAAACTTAAAAAATCGGTATACTTTGATAACTGCGTTACGAGTTGTCAGTCCAAGAAGGAGCTACTCGATTTTATGAGGCAGTCTAAAGAAATCATGCGTTTAGCATGCTTTGAATTAAGAGGTTGAGTATACAATGGTATACAAACAGAGATGTGACCGCTTTGCGACGACGTTGAAAGGACATTGGGAACTTTGGAAACCCAGCCCAATGAAATAGTGTGCTAAGATTGAATTGGACTATTTCAGAAGACGTGTTGTACTGTGATGCAAAATGAATTTCTAACCAAAAGAACGATGAATGTGTAGCGACGAATTTCTAACCAAAAAAGTGGTTTTGTCTTTCGCAAGTCAGCTTTTTCATTCAAACAGATTTCTTTCTCCAGTGTCGTTAATATTAAAACTTCTAACGCAAGAGGGTTGGAAAAGAAACTTGGCTTGGGACACCCCATTACCGCACGACTTAGAAAAATATTCTTAAGGTGGATAAAAGAATTAGATTTTAAAAGTCACAGAATATTGATAACTGTTCTTTTTTACACAGAACAATTAGAAACACATCTAATATAAAAAATTCTTTGAAATGTTGAGTTATTTATGTTCAAAGAATAAATTACATTTATACAGTATAGTTACAATTTGAAATAAGAAAATAATGAAATTGTTAAACAAGGTTGGTTAAGCAGTGTGCTGAGTTATGAAGTTAGAATAAACTTGTGAAAAATTGAAAAATAAGGTAATAGTTATACTTTTACAATAATCTTATGACTATTATACTACTGTAATAAAACAATATATATACATTTAGTTTAGAAAGCGTAGTCATAGCGTAAGTCGTACGATCAGTCAATATCAATGACTTTACTAAGTTAGCATTGGCATACCGAACCGACTAAAAATAACTTGTCGTATCTTCTGTATAGAAAGTACAATTTTAAATGCTTTTAGCACTTACATTTTTTTTCAGAAACTGTATTCTACGCCGAAAAGTAAACGTTTTTATCTTTTTATACTAATAATATACAAATGATTTGTTGTCAAGTGAAAAAAAAGAAATAAAGGATAAAAAGCTGCCCAGTTCTGAATGAATGCATTTTAAAGTGTTTGTGAAACAATCACATAAAACGACACGGTTTCAAATTAGTGTGAAAATTAATTTTGATGCTTATTCATAATACAGTAGATGACGCTATACACAACATCTTAGTTAACAGCGCTTGGCCATGTTAACTACAAAGTTGCAGAATTCTTAATGAAGTCTAGTTATTCTGAACGCATTATATCTATTTTTCACTCTTCTTACTGATAGAATTCTAACTAGTTCGTTTTGTCTATGCCAGGGGTCGCGAGCCGCATGCGGCTCTTTGCATAGACGTTTGCGGCTCTTTGAATATAAACTCCAATTTCATTTCACCTCATTTTACCGCAGCCTTATAACTTATGAGTTTATGAGATAGAGCCGCCGAACAAACTTCGGCGTCTCCGTCCGCACATGACCACACTCGCGTTGATCAATATGAGTCGCATAAGAGTGGTAGCATTTCAAGTATATCTATATATATATATAACACATTGAACGCGTGTCCGTCCATCCGTGTAACGTTATTCCAAAAACGGCCACTAGAGGCGCCTCTGTCGTTTGTCGTATTTCGCACATTTAAATTAATATACGGCTCTCTGGTACTTTTGTTACCCTGTTTTCATAACAGTTTTGCTGTTTTCACTTGACCAACTGCCGACCTCTGGTCTATGCTAATTGTTACTATTATTGAAGTCATTTTTTTGACTGACGTACGATTTATGCCAGTGGTTCTCAACCGGGGGTACATGTAGTTCTAGGGGCACGAGGGTAAATCGAAAGGGTACATCTAACTTTCATTATAAAATTGGAGTATGTTAATCAATGTTAATGAAATCCCAGATATGCTCGATGGGCGACATATCCGAGGAATAAGCAGGCCATGGAAGAAGCAAAACCTGTTGTGCACTGAAGAAGGCTTGTGCAGTCTGAGAAAGATGTGCACGGACATTATCCTGCTGAAATACAACACCCAGAATGCGTCAAAGAAGGGGGAGATCTATGGCTCTAAAATTTCCCGTATGTAGCGATCTCTGTTCAGGTTGCCCGCAATGTGCACTAGATGGGATCGACAATTATACCCAATAGCTCCACACACCATGATGCCAGGCGTTTATGCAGTATGACGCTGGATAACACATTGTAAGAGCAGACATTCCCCTCTGTAATGTCTGACGCGTACTCTTCCATCATTGTACTGCAGATTTGTTGGAAAAAACAACTTGTTGCCACTGGGCACGCCACGCGCTCTGTTGCTGAGCCCATTGAAATCGAAGGAGTCCGTGAATCAGCGAGTGGGGATTCCTGCGTAGAGGAATCCTTGCACGCAGTTCATGCTGCAACAAACGGTGACGAACCGTGGAGCTAAACAACAAAATAGCTGTAGCCGTGCTTCAACGTTATGCTAACACACGAGAGGACGCTGTACGGTCCATCACAGCCATGTGGATTAGGTGTCTGTCGTCCCGTACCATTGTGCTATTGCTTGCCCCACTGCCAGGTTTTCGCCTTATTTGGTTCTCCTCTGTCCATTTCTTCCAAACACGCATCACTGTTGTGGCATTACATCACGTGCGGGCTGCGGTTTTTCGATACAAATATCCACCCTCTCGTATATTGATGATGCGGCTCGTATGAACTCCGTTAGTTGTTGGTATGGCTTCCTCAGCTTTTGAGGAGGCATATTGACCACCAATGAAACATTTACCACAGACAGAGGAATATAAATTGATTTTAATGCATCTTTACATTATTTTATATACCTGAAACAAGTGGCTGATAAGGAGCTGGTTCTCGTTCCACGCTTGTGCAATCGCTTCTATTCATTTGCATGTTTTGCCTCGCTTTACATTTCTTGTAAGTTTGGTTCAATTCGCACAATTCCTTCATGGTGTTGCAATTTTCACAAACATGAGTGTATTTGTGTTATTGATTAAAACCCTATCGAGAAGAAACAGGTAGACTGTGTACTTTATTATTAAAATTTTCAGCACAATTATCTTGAGAATTTTAGCAGCTAGTAATAGTTTTGTCATGTCGGAAGAAAAAAATTTAATTTATTTATGCGAGTGTTTTATATCGTGGATTCACCGCTGCACAAAAATAACGTAGTTTTAAAAATAAATTTGATTTTCAATTCAAAAATTCCAAAACCACTTTTAAATGGTTTTTAAAAACATTGTTTTAATTTTGAATTGATTTGATTTCAGTTTTAATTAATTAATATTGATTTTAATATTTTTCTGTTGCATTAGTTCGTTTATATCTGTAAGGGTCAAATATGTGTTATTAAGGTGAAAAGTTTTTCATGATAATTAGTTGGAACGTTGGAACGCGTGGTACAATGAATGATTTTTCACATAGAAATTCAGCTAATGTGCTAAAGACGAATTGCTTTGGATAACATTTTATATTTTTAAACGAAAAATATTTAATGTTTTACAACACACGCGAAGCGACACTGTTATTGAGGGGACTAAGTATTGTCTAGAAAATCGCACTGCCGTCAACGGCTGGACATCTTAGAGGTATGGAAGAGTACATGGTAGGAATTGCAATTTGGCACAGAATATTTGGTTCCCAAATTATGCGCACATAAAAAATTCAGACTTGTAGGTAGTCGGGGGAACTAGAACCGAGTCAAAACAAATCAAAATAAACTACAAAACGGCGCCTGTTGCTACAAACAGGCGCTAGTGCAAAATTTGCGCACGCGTTGCTCGTTGAAAATTTCGAAATGCGAACGTTGCGAAAACGAAATTTGATAAACATGTGACTCACGTTACGCGTGTATTTACTTGCTCTCGTCGTTCCGCCATTTTGCGAAACGACGAGACTAACATTGAGACAATTCGGGAACAAATATTTTTCCACTTACCGTAGGCAAGAAGAGGCCCGTGACAACGCAAACCATCGTAACCACGGCGGCAACCACGCCCACCGTATTCTACGCCAGTACCCAGAGTACTGGTGTCGGCTTTTTCAGATTGGTTACTGCTCATTTCTCTCTTTTCCTTAGAAAACGGCACGCAGTCAGAATTGGGTTTCTGAGACATATTATCGTCTTAAAAGTGGCCTTGACGTTACACTTGTTTGCATTTTGGACACTCAATAACTGTCCATGTTTTGACTTTATCCTTGTGGAGACTGATAATTTTTGTAGTTCTAACAACCCGGATCAAAATATCAGTCAAATCTATTGGGACCCATTTTCCCCAAATGTTCGTGTGGATAAACTCTTTGTGAAAAAGTGTTGTTCCTTGCATTTGAATTATGTGACCGAGATCATTTTTCTGTTTTAATATGTGATACTGTATAAAGATTCGCGTTCTCTCACTTCTACTGAATTAACGAATTGCAAGCAATAAGACTCGCAATTACCTCGGAGTTCAGATTTCCCTCACATCCCTTTTCTACCGATCCATTGTTTCGTGTTGAAATTAAAAATTTGACTCTTCGGAAGGAATAACAACAAAAATTATAAAATTTAATTTAATTGTAAACAAATAAAAAAATAGTTTAATTATAATAAAATTTTATAAAACATTGAAGATACTTAGCATAAATTTTCAATTACGAGATGACATCATGTATTTGAAGTTATTCTTAATTAACATATGCACACGAAAATGTTGAATATTAAAACGTTCTAAAATTCTGTTCCTAAAACAAAAAAACAAAGAGAAAAATAATTTTTAATTACTGTAAAACAAATATTCTAAAATAATTGAGACAAATACTTTCTCGTATCTTGATGAACGGTTTCGTCTTTCGCTTTTTTTGCATCCTCGTCATTTACTTATTTCACGTCATTCTGAAAGACAACTTTCATTGCATCTTCCTTTACACATTTCTGAACGTCAATTTTGGTCTCCCATCAGAAACGTTTCGTGAAACGTGTGTTCAGGAACTGATATGTCATTATCAACATTGTAATTGAACAACCTATGATAAAAGCCACATTTTTTAAAATAAATATCAATAGAAAACTAAAATTTTTACGATAAAATCAAAAGTTCAAACTGTTAATACTTCGGAAATTTGTTAAAAGTTCTCACGATTAATGTTTATATTGATCAAATTCAAACTCTAAATATTTTTCTTGACTAGTAGCTGCGTGGATAAAACCACTGAACACTGGTAGTTTGTTTTGGGTTCGCGGCTGACCGACAAGATGGTCCCTTTCAAAAAGTTATAAAATACGTAGAACAGACTGAAATCTTTTTACTTTTTGTCATGTCCCATCACCATGAACAAGTGTCTTCCACTGGAGAGCGGACCTTTTACTATAAGCTGCGACACTGCAAAAATATGCAAAATAGTTTAAAATGTTCACCATCGACAACCCAATATTAAAATTACACAGTTTTTTTAAATGATAGCTTACGATTGGCCCCTATCTAACAAAAATCTAACCGAATCAATGACATATGTTATGAAGGCCCACTTAGTTCCCAAATCTTTTTCTTCCCTTACGCTTAACACACTGTAATAAGCCATCAATGCTTTTCTTTAGATTCCTAATGAGAAGGTCCTAGTAAATTCAATTATGTCAAATAGTAAAATAACGTTCACATAAATAGGATTGGAATAATAATATTAGGAAATGCCTCGGAGAAGACAAAGGAAAAATGGACCTTATAGAGGTGCTAAACACGCGAACAAAATGTAGAAAATTTCACTCGGAACATAGTGAAACACGAACACGCGACCAACCACCAGTTGTTTAGATGATTATATCCACTCGCCCATTAGTGAGCTTAAAAATCTACGAATTGTAAACAATTACTTAATACAAAACATTACGTGCTCTTCGATATCCAATCTACTTTTTCCATTTTATGAATGTAAATAGAACCCGTTTCACAACATTGCATCATCTCGTCTTCTGCGTTATCAAATAATTCGAAAAGTTGCTCAGGAAACTCGTCTTCAGAATGTAGCTCAATATCTAAAATATAGACCTAATCAGTTATTCAAATATAGTGGCTAAAAACAATTAATTGAACAGCTGATAAAATGCAAAGAGCCCAAGAAGATCAACAACGTGTAAAAATGCTAATCTTCTTGTAAAGATTGCTAAATACTTTACAATAGTTAGCTGTTGCGCCACCCTTCTTGTGCATCATATATTATACAAACAAAACTTACACTCTCCAAGAGCAAACCGGAGCTTCAGAGCTTGAAATTTACTTTTGTCTATTTTCAGAATTTTGCATCTCATCACAAACAATAAAATTGCTTTAGCAACGCCTTTGATTGGAGAAAAAGCACATTGATTGGGATGGAAAAAACAAGAATGCAGCCATAACCCTTCGTGAGCAATCAAGGATCTCTCCGTTATTTGCAATATTGCTCCACGATAGGCGGTCTCATCTCTTATACACTTCTAGAATTTAATAAATTACAATAATAGTAAAACAATTATATTATTTAAATACGTTGAATATAAGATTAGTCTTACTTGTAATTCTGTAGGCAACGTTGGATATTTAGTGAATAGTCGAAGCCATTTGTAGTAGTGCTGCTCCATCAACGTTACACAATTTGCAAACATCCTAAAATACAGATCGAATTCCGCAGCTTCAACTACCTGAAAATTGTAATTAGACAATATAAAATTGTTAGAAAGTTTATAGTGAAATCGACATACGCCATATTTAAGGAAATATTAAAATTGATACCGTAAGGGGTGGCGATATCATTGCCGTATAGTTCACGTCGTAATTATGTCCAATCACTAAGTAACGGTAAAAAAAAGTAATAAAATTAGTGTTAACTGACTTTTGGTCTACTCCTTAAAGTACATTCTACAAAACATTCCTTTACATTTTAGAAATTTATGTAATATATTCTATTAAATAAATTTATTTACATTGAACTCTCGAACAATCCATTCCCATATTGTAGCATCTACTCATTCTGCAAAACAGGCATCTTATACGTGACACTCGGCACATTCCTCCACTGTCGCAGACGGGAAATTGATTTGTGTTAATTGTCCATTCGAAAAGATGATTACAGGAATCACAAACTTTGCAACCGAAATGATCTGATAGGCGGGCAAATGCGGTACAAGTTGGGCATTCTGCAGAATAATCATATTACTTTACGTTATATAAAATAGAAATTACTTGCTACAGTAGAAAACGACTTACCAGACCATTCTTGATCATCCATTATTCTTGAAAAAATTATTGATAATTTAAGGTAAAATACGTGTTAAAATATAAGTTTATTGTTAAAATATATTGCAGAACTGCAGAAGTACGATTGCAGTTGTTTTCAACTTTAGTCAAGTAACGTTGCTGCCTCATTTGCATAAGCATACAAGGAATTAATAAAAAAATACATTTTGATTCATTTACAATATTTTTATTTTTTAAGAGTGTAAATTATTATTAAATCAATTATTTTATTTAAACTGAAAATTTATAGTTACAGCTAGGTACATTCTTTCCATATTTATGGATTTTAAAAGTAGACGGTCACCATAAATTCAGTTAACCGAAATGCAAAGAGTCAGTTTATTCGGTTAACTAACTTTTAGACTATCCAGTTGCAAATGTAATCCAAGACATTAAATATAGAGCAAAAATATTTTATGAAGGTAGAGGGTGGTCAGAAAATCTACAAAATTCCTATGCACGAGATTGTGTCCTGACTTTTTCAATTAAAAAATATATCGACGACAATGTCTGCGAAATGTAAATTGGATATAAATCTCGGGTATTATATGACTTCCTGGAAATTTGGACTTTTCAACATACTGTATGACAGTAGACTTGGGAATGTGCATAGAAATTTGATATACAGAAGAGCATGAGGAAAAATTACAAATGATGAAAAATATGGTAAGATTTGTATACACTCTTCCATTTGTGATGCCAGTAACATTATCACAATATGAATACCTTATTACACCTTCAACTTGGAGTCTGTGACTTTCTCTACGAAATGAGCTTTTGGATCTCGGTGGTGGTACCTTTCTCGTATATTTTACAAGAACCGTCATCCCAAATATTTATATTGTACACCTGTATGAAATACGTTATTTCTGCATGCTAAATTTTTGTGATGTTATAACGTTAACATTGTGTGTTTAGTATTGAAATTGGAACTTCGGAAATAATGGCTACTTGATTTATGATGGCACTCTAAAACTAAGAAAATAACCATTCGAGTGTTGCCCTACTTACTTGGAAATCTGTTTTTCAAGTCCAGAATCTTACTCAATACGTGTTACGACATCCTTTTTTGAGTCTCATCCATGCTGGTCAATTTTTCAGGTTCTCCGATAATATGTTCGGCAATAGTTTACAATGAACTGGTATTGATCGCTAGTCACTGACTCGTGGCCGAGTGGATAAAACCACTGAATACTTGTATTTAGTTGTGGGTCTATGCCTCATTAACAGGTGAAGTTTTTCAGATTTCTTCATGTGCTTAAATTAACACATAAACAAAGACCAGGTTTACGCACCGTTGGCAACGTGCAGTTTTCTTCATGTGCTTGAAACATAAACAAAACATTTAATTTTTCTTAATTAAAAGTTCCTCCCGTTGGCGGATTGCATATGTGTTGAATAGCCTTATATGATGATTTTTATGAGATGTTTCTTTTGTTTATAAAGCTGTATTTTTCTTTGGTAGAAAATAAAAGACACTTTCATGTTTACTTTTTTCTAAAATAAGAAGAAAAACACAAGAAAAGTGTTAATTTGTAATAAAATGCACTTTACGAATTTTTATTCATAAATTTATTTGTCACGCTACAAGTCCAAAATCTTAGAAAGTAACAAATTTGTTGCTAACAGTAAATACCTATCAGCTTAATTACCAGATGCCATAAAATCTGCGATACTAAAAGAAAGGCAAAGTAGCTACGTCATTGCAATATATTTTTGTTCTTAAATTGCATTCACCATCACATTATTTAAGTATGAGTTTTTTGCTGCTGAAAAGAGTATCAAGATACGCGAGTTCTTGCTAATCTGGCTCCCTTAAAAATCCGGCATATCTTCCAGTGTGATTACTTATGCCTACATTCTATTTCTCTGTATATAGTACTCTGGATAATGCATACAGTATTGCGTGTCAGGGAGCCGTATTGTTTTCCCATCTGTCTTCAATCAGAATAAATACTTAAGGGCAACAGGTTACGTAATTCATTGTTTTTAGGCACGATTTAAGCTTACGCATCTCGTAATCCGGCGCCTATCTGTACAAGAAATGATCGACTTAGCGGGGTCTACTGTAATTCTCTTCTTTTATACTCAAGCCGGAAATGAGGTCTGGAGAGTGAGGGATGGAACATGTGTTATACATATATTCCACATTGTGTAGAAAATATCGTTCGGGTGCCGAAAACTGGATCCTTGTAGAATGAAGAGCATGGTAATCTTTTCGTCCGTCTGTCATTGTGTAGATACGTTAATGATTTGTATCTCAGGATATTGAACCGTCACGTGCCTCACGTTAATTGTCCTTAATATTTCGTCATGATGAAAGAAATGTAACAATTTATATGTCTGAAATAACGGCGCATTCAGTTTTTAAGAAAATTAGAAATTAATTCATTACAAATTATCAAGTGTTTGGCGTTGTCGCTTTGCGGTGTGCAGCACTGATGTATATATTTATATTTATTGTTGTTTGCAATACAACACAATAAAAATACATAATAGGAAAATAAAAGTGGAAGATCTGCCAGGGAGAATGCTTTCTATGGGATAGTGGTCCATATTTATATGTTAGCACGTGAAGAAAGCCCAGTAATCTTCACGTGATCAACTCGTTGTTGAGGCGTGAATTCCCGACCAGCGCTCAGTGGTTTCATCTACACGGCCCCCAAATAACAAATCGAGAATATTTATTGCGCTTTAGTAAATGCATATTTATGTATATTATAATATTGTCTTTTATTAAAGAGACATGGAAACTTCATTAGAAATTCTGTAGATGAGTGCCCATTTCATAAACCACGACCTTCTATTATTTAAATATTGCAAATCATTTAAAATGCCCAAACTATATCACTTTTGTTCTTTATATGTATAATGTCATCATCCTTTCTACAATTCATGCAAACATTTTATAAATGCTTGCTTATTTTTATGACTTAATACGATTTGTTTCATACATATAGAAAATGTTGCACGTTTATACATTTTATTTTTAAAACCCTGTCCATTTCCGTATTTTCACTATTGACTGATGAATGATCACTGATGATGACTAAAGATAACTGATGAAAACTTGCCACGTGTCTTCGTTTATGCATTTATTTAATAAAAAATTAAAATAAATAATATAATTATTCCTGCATGATGAAGATATTCTATAGGATAGATGAATATAATTGTTGCTCGGGGAGGTATATTTATTTTCTTTCATGGTTAATTTCCGGCCGTAGCATTATTCCCTTCTTTTACTTTGGTGGTCGATCTTAAATTTAAGGGTTTGATTAGAGCCTCATGTTATCGAAGAATGTTAATTTTGGGGGAGGGCATATTGTGAAGTCTATTATGTCGCTTCATCATGTATACCACATAAATAAAACTGATTAGATTGGTATAAGCAGTATTACTTATTAATTATCATGCTACTGAATATTTTTTGCTAATCTGAGGTTTCTTACATGCAAATTCGATATTTTACCGATNCCCCCAAATAACAAATCGAGAATATTTATTGCGCTTTAGTAAATGCATATTCATGTATATTATAATATTATCTTTTATTAAAGAGACATGGGAACTTCATTAGAAATTCTGTAGATGAGTGCCCATTTCATAAACCACGACCTTCTATTATTTAAATATTGCAAATCATTTAAAATGCCCAAACTATACCACTTTTGTTCTTTATATGTATAATGTCATCATCCTTTCTACAATTCATGGAAACATTTTATAAAAGCTTGCTTATATTTATGACTTAATACGATTTGTTTCATACATATACACGTTTATACATTTTATTTTTGAAACCCTGTCCTTTTCCGTATTTTCACTATTGACTGATGAATGATCACTGATGATGACTAAAGATAACTGATAAAAACTTGCCACGTGTCTTCGTTTATACATTTATTTAATAAAAAATTAAAATAAATAATATAATAATTCCTGCATAGTGAAGATATTCTATAGGATAGATGAACATAATTGTTGCTCGGGGAGGTATATTTATTTTCTTTCATGGTTAATTTCCGGCTGTAGCATTATTCCCTTCTTTTACTTTGATGGTCAATCTTAAATTTTAAGGTTTGATTAGAGCCTCATGTTAACGAAGAATGTTAATTTTGGGGGAGAGTATATTGTGAAGTCTATTATGACGCCTCGTCATGTATACCACATAAATAATACTGCTTAGATTGGTATAAGCAGTATTACTTATTAATTATCATGCTACAGAATATTTTTTGCTAATCTGAGGTTTCTTACATGCAAATTCGATATTTTACCGATGATACTACAAAAAAAATCTTTTTAAACTAAAGATTTCTTAAAATTGTTGATGTCTTTTCTGAGATAAAATGATAATTCTGAAAGAAAAACATTCTTTCATAATCCTTTTCCTCTTATGTATGGACGATTAATTGGATAAAACAAAACAACAACGTGGGCGATCTGCCGAAGAGGGTGCCTTTCGCAACATTTCTCAATTATGGTGTTAGACACGTGAACGAACTCCGGAAAATTAACTAGATGCAACTACAGTGTTCAGTGATTTTATCCACTCGGCCACTGGTGGGTTTGAATAGAATAAGAATTACTTTAACGTTTTGGATTAAGGACCTCGGTATACGGGATGGATTAATTGCCAACCACATCGAGGTCAAGCGTAGAAGTAACATATATCACTGCATTTTCTAGTCTTTTATTTTTAATTTTCAGCAATGAATCAATTTCCCAATTGATTAAATATTCCAAACTCTAAATTAAATTAATTAAACATAATTTGAAAAATATAAGATTATAGTAAACTCTTGTTGCATTGTAGGAAACTTTCAACGTATGCAGCAATTCTGTATAGTTTTATTATTGTTTACCTGCAGTTAAGTGAATATAGTGAATCATTTAGAAAATATTTTGAAAATTCGTTTCATGGAGAGTCCGTTGTTTTAACCTCTTGTTTAAAGTAAACACTCAACCATGACGTTAAACTTTTAAGTACAGATATAATGATTTAGCAGTTTTAAATTTTAAAAATATTTTATTTTATTTTCATAAGATTAAATTAAAAATATAACTCGTTAAAATTATTAATTAATTTTTTAATTTAATTAACGTTATAAATATATTGTTAAATTGGATCTTATTCATATAATACTGTTCAGAATTGGGAACATTTTAGTTGTTTATTTTCGTTAAAATGGAAGTAACAGATGAATATAAGAGACATGTTTTATACTTTTTATTTTTAAGTGATGAGAATGCTACAAATGCAGCCAAAAAATTAAATACTGCTTATAATCAAACTGTAACAAGTGTAAGGACTGCGCAGAAGTGGTTTGAAAGATTTAGAAATAATGATTTTAGTGTGGAGGATAAGGCTCGTACTGGAAGACCCGTTGACTTTGATGATGATGCTCTCTCTGCACTAGTTGAAGCAGAACCATCTTTAACAGTTGATGAAATTGCGGAACGTTTAAATTCATCCCATGGAACTGTTCATAGACATCTACAACAAATCGGAAAAGTTTCAAAGCTAGGAAAATGGATACCACATGAACTGTCAATAGCTAACTGACAACAACGTCAACTGCTCAACTCCAAAGCTTCAACTGGGAAATTTTACCTCATCCACCATATTTGCCAGATATTGCTCCCAGTGATTATCATCTTTTTCGGAGTTTGCAGAATTTTTTAAAAGGAAAAACTTTTGAGGATGAGAACAATGTAAAAAAGGCTATTTCTGAATATTTTGATTCAAAACCGAAATCATTTTACAAAGACGGGATTAAAAAGCTACCATCAAGATGGCAAGAAATTGTACAAAATAATGGTGAATACATTATAGATTGAAATAAGATTTAATTAAAATTTTTTGTTGCTTTTTTTGTAGATAAAAATGCGCACAAACTTATGGACTGACCTGATATTTCCTCCAAAGAAAATGGGAACGCGTAAATCAATAGTGAAATTTTGTAAATTATTATGAAAATTCTCAAAAATAACATCATTAGGACGTATATTTTGTTAATTAAATAATATATAATATTTAAAATATAATAAATTATGAAGGTGAAAAACTTAAAAACTAATGAGTAATAATGACTTGTTTCTTCACTACCCAACTTGCAAATTTCTTGCACAAAGTGAAAAAAATGGCTTCTATAAGGATCAGTTAACTTCTTCTCCATTTTTTTCACATAAATGTAAAGAAAAATACAGTTTTTTATGGATTATCCTGGACCTGCATCTTCACTCACACGTAAGTACGCAAACAATATTAATTATTTTTAATTAATTACACTTCGAAGTTGAATTTCTTTGAAATTTTCAGGTTTCGTTAAGAAATGTTCCATATGCGAAATTACTATTAGTATCGATAACTCATACGGAACGTGGGGGTGTCAGAAATGTAAAGAGTTCTTTGCAGAATGTGTTACGAAGAACGTAACGGCATTCTGTTATGTGAATGGCGAATGTAATCTAAGTCCAAACTATGACTGTACATTTTGCAGGTTAAACAAATGTTACGATGCTGGAATGAAAGCCGAATTTGTTGAGCGTAAGATTTTAATTGGTTATTTTATATAACTTAATCTATAAAATATTAATTGAAAATCTTGCAGATTATTCACCGAAACGGTGGGATGAAAATCCGGAGGATAGTACACGTGTTCAGGTACTTAATAATGATCAAAGCATTTTTGTCTGTAATTAGAGAGTGAATGTACGATTTATATCACTGAAAAAAGAAAAAAAAATTATTTTCTTTAGTGTTTGAAAAAGAGATTTTATGCACAAAGTCGCAGAATTGTCGAAGATTTTACGGAAAGTTCTCGTTACATGGAACAAAGTTATTACAAATGGCTGTTTTCACTCGACAAATTTAATGAACTTCCAAGTGCAAGCCAAGTAAATAGAAAGAATAATTTTTTTTATTTTTAATTTTATATTACTTACCATAAAGAAATAACGTTTAGTTACATTATTTTCAGGATAAGCTACTGGTAAGAACATTATTAAAAGGAACAGTATTAGAATATATACAACGTTCTCTTCATGTTCACGATGTTATACGTTCCATTAGATGTTTCTTTAGACCAAGAGATTGTTGCGTTCCATTAGTTAAACAATTTGGAGAGAGTATTCTCGATTTCACTCAACTCTTCCGTTATGTTGCAGTTGACGAAAAATCGTTTTTTAGATTTAAAATCAAGTTATCGATGGGATTGGGTACGTATTACAGGCGTGTATCCTAAAAATCTGCTCAAATTTCAATAGAGATTTCGGTAATTTCGAATAATTGAATATGCACAAGATATCAAACGTTCTTTCTTCAATGATCTCAATTCCATTTAAAGAAAAGTTTTATTTTAAAGCTGAAAGAATTAAATGGATTCGATGGAAAAAATTTGATCGTCAGATTTTATTTCGAAAATCGAGAAAATGATAAATCATATACAGGTAAATATTTCTGGGCAGATGGGAATTGCACCAGTGCATAGTGTACAGTATCTTTTCAAGGAGGAAGCAAGAGGAACGTACAGAGAAAATAATGGGAAATGATAGAAATGACTAAAAGGAAGAGGAACTAATTGGATAAAGGCATCTTTGGAAATGTTTGAAAATCGATTAGAAAATTGAAAGTTTAAAATTTCGCACTGTTCGCTGTCAAGTAAATTCAAGAAACGAACGCCTGTTTTACCGTAAAATACACGACGAAACAACACGTACTCAGAATAACTTTCTACAGAAGCTGCGTGATGGAGTCTGGATGGTGTCGAACAATCTCAATTTGGTTATGGACGACGAATTTTATTTCACTTTTAAAGAAAACGAATGCTCAGGTAACAATCATTATTTTACCGAGAAAGAGCAAGATGTGGATCCTGAAAAAAAAATTGGAACGATACTTCATGTTTTCGCCGAAGCAACTGGTTTGACTGGAAATCAGTTCAAAGGAACGTTCACAGCTCTTCCCTGCTCCATCATCATAAAGAAGGAAAAACGCATTCAGAAAGAGACTAGTACCCTTCCCGAAAAATACTACTCTAACCGAGGATATATCTTCTGAACACACTTGCCCATTATGCTTGCGACACAATTTCCAAATTCCACCATTACGGAATTCGATGTTAAAGACAACGTTCCAGAAGTTCCTCGATTAAGACAATAGAGAGTTTGGTACCAACCGAAGCAAAAAGTTTATGAAAATGTTTGGGAAACTGGATCCACGAAGGAGTTCGAGAACAGAATCGAGACCAAACTTTTCTACTTCAAAGCTTCAAGTTAGTGGAAGCAATTATGACTAAAGTTCATAGTCCAACCTATCGCGATTCCGATCGTCTCGTTTGAGCGTTAAACAACTTATCTGCACCCCAAAACCCTAGGTTTAAATAATGATTTTTAAACAACATTGAAATTTGTGTAGATTTTTAAGATACAGGCCCTTATTTGAAAAATATTATAAGAGTTTTATAAGTGAAAATTATTAAAGTTAGAAGAACCTATTTTAAATCGATTATCATCCGTGTTATGTTGTTTTTTTTATAGTAATGAATAATTTGTCAATTTTTATCGTCTTAACCAATTTTACTCTTCTTTGGCATTATTTTATACATTTCTTTTAAAATTATTGTCTTAACTGTATCCACCTCCCCAGAGGGAAACCGTGGAAACGATTCACGCTTCTATCAAATATGAATGTTTACAAAGCAATCGCACTCAAGATGGACCCTTTCTTCTGCCATCTAAATATTTCAATACATGTCTTACCATAACGCTTCTAACATATGGCGGTTTGCGGCATCGTGAAACCTCAATCTAGACAACAAAACAATTAATAATTTAAAAATAATTTTTGATTTTTTATTATTAGTGCATTCACCTTACATTATAAACAATCATCAAATAATAAAATCATTTATTTTTACCTTTTAAACGCGTTAATTGTCCTCAGTACTAAAATATATATGAAACACTAATAAATAATGTTTTATTATTGTCCGACGCTATAAAGCACTTTTTATTAGTTATTTTGGTCGTCAAGTTAATGCTATTTATAGGCAATCGAACCTCGATGTAGCACTCTTTTAACTAATTCCATCTTCGTAAAGTGCTGGTGAACAATTCTGAATGAAAATTCTCATAAATGTGTTCAATGTGTGTGAATTGCTAATGCAATTTCGCTTTGAGAACAACATTCTTATCACCATATCACATAATTTTCCAACTAATATTTGTATGGACTTCATTCTTATTGTATGAGGTATAGGATTTATCACCACGCTAGAATTTTCTGAGGCAATTGCTCACCAGTGCCCGAAAAGAAATAACAATTGAACACTTATAGATAAACGTTCGGGATCACCAACGACTGTCCACGTAGAGATCTCTGATTTTCTTTACGTGTATTACTCTTAAATAGGGGTAAGTTTCTCATAGAAAGTCCCCGGACATTCCTCTTGGCATACGGTTGCCTTGATGTAACCCACCGATATGAACCAATTTTTTATGACACTACATTTTCTTCATTATTAACAATTCAAAATATGAACATATTGTATTTGTCGACTTTAGCATTGGAGAAACATATAAGATTTAGTATCAACGAATCTCTATCCAGTATAATATTTAAGTAAAAATCATACTCTCATCCATCTCCTTAATATAACTAATAATAAATTTTTAAGATTGCCGAAATTTTAAAAATTAAAATACATTTCCTATTCAGCTAATTATTTTTGTTTCGTTATCTTTAATTTATAAAGAAATTTAACTCGACGATTAAGTGTTTAAGTTATTAGTTGTAAAGGCTCTATGCAGTGAAAAAGATCTAATTAAAAATGTAACCAATCGCTAAATTTACATCATTTATTAACTTCATATTTAGCTTAATAAGATCTTATTGCATATTATATCGTTTCCATAAACTGTTATTCTGTAAAATGTGTTTTAATAGGTCCTTAGTATTGCACTCAAGCATTCTCTGAGAGGCCTGACTTAACTCCTGCAAAGGACTATTCTGAAACTTCTGCTTTTTATGCTATTTTCCATGTTTATTTTCATTCTACACGTTTATATTAACATATTTGAACCCTAACATGTTTATATTCACAAACATATTTATGCAACATTAGACAGTTTTATATTTATTTATTCCAGTTTAAAGTGAATATATATTCAAAATTATCCTAGCTTGATATTTCTGTCTTTATTTCTTACAGATATCAGGTTATAAAGGTGAAATTTAGACATTTCTAGAAACCACTGGAAAAGAAATGATGTAGGACGTTCGATTTAGAGATATAAATAGAGTAACAAAGGGGCGTTTGAGAACATATTTTATTGCAAATTGACGCGTCAGCAATGTCTGAAAATATAAAACTTTAGAAAGAACATATTCGCATGCTGTTGCTCTATCACTTCAAAAGTGGTTACGACATAACGAAAACTCACGATTTAATCCGAAAAGCGTTTATAAAAGCTTTCTTGATTAAGGAAATGTGAAACAGAAAATGTCAAAGATCCGATAGTGCAGAAAAAAAACGATGATCTACGAATGTTTGGCGTCATCACGATGGAGCTACTTCCAACCAACATCATTGTCAAGAAAGAGTTGTACTGTGAACAACTAGAGAATTTGAAAATCAAGACCAAGGAACTTCGTCCAAAAGTTGGCAAAGTCCGAGACCTCTACGACAACGTGTCGGCGCATAGAGCAAAGAAGATATTAGAAAAGCTGACCAGTCTAGGCTAGGAGGTTCTACCTGATCTACCTTACAGCCCAGATTTGAGCCAACTGATTACCATTTATTTTGCGCCCTGCAGAATCGTATTGTCAATATACTTTAATGACATTACACGTGTGAGAACGAGGTTCGAGAGTTTCTTCAACGAAAACTCCCAGTCATTCTATGCTCATGAGATTGAAAGTTGGCGAGCAAAGATGGCGAGATGTAATTGATATTAATGGTTATTACCTACAACACTGATCAGAAATCGTTGTACAGATAATTGCCAATAAAATACTTTTATCATAATTTCTAAATTTCACCTTTACAACCTGATATATGGACATTAATAATATGCAAAATTACAGAATCTTTCTCAATAAGCTTTTGTATATATAATTATAGTAAAATATTATAATTTATACACTAGAATGATGTATAATTTTGATAAGATAACGAGGAAATTTGCAATTTTGTTTCCAAACAATTAAATTTCACAAAATGCAATTTCACGTAAATTATATGTTGACACTTCGTATTAATGTATTTTAAAAAAATCATTAAAAATTAATTTCTAATTGAATTTAATGTGTTTTATAGATGTAAGCATTAGCGAAAATATACCGACAGAACTGTTTCAAGAAAAAATAGAAAGAATGGAATATATATTATTAAATTGCCACAAATTTGGCTACGCAAAACTCTTCAATGATGTAGACGTTTACTATATCAGCTCGTTAAGGTATGTATAATTAAGGCAAAATTAACAAATTATAAGACAGTAAGCCTGTAAATTTTAAAATTTATTAAAACTGTTACAGAAAAAACTCAAATTATTCATTTGCAAGAGACGAAACTTTTTTTAAAATTTCAGTAAGAGAGACATTGAGTACGGAATTTTCGGACGATGCCTCAGTGAAATCAAATGATCACGGATCTATCATCGAAGATGATACTTTAAAAAAACATAAAAAATCAATTTTCAAAAGAAATTCAATGGAAGATGTATCCAAAATAGTAGCAGACCCAAACAAGCAAATATGTGTATTTAGGAAAAACTTAGATAATGCTGATGTATCCAAAATATTATCTTGTAGAAGAGGGACCGGATATAATATTCGTAATGTGGTTAATAAAAAGGTAACATTTTCAGACGATGTGTCGATAACTGAAATATCTTCGAAATCTATATCTATTGAAAAATCCTCAGGAAAATCATCTTTTCCAGATATAGAGAGGCAAAGGAATACAAAATATATTCAACCTGAAACAAGAAAAGAACTTGCAAAGGATACAGAGTACGAAGGAATAGCTTTAAGATTGAAAAGTTTTGTGAAAAACTCAAACAATCAAATATGTAATACAGGAAATTTAATAGAAATGACGTCATTAGAACATATTGGAGTGTATGCAAACAATACGGCGGATAGTAAGACAAACGACAAATCAATCTCACGATTTCCTGTTAAATTGAGAATAAAGACAAATTTATATAAAAGTATTTCGAAGTGAATTGTACCGAATTTTAAATATAAAAATATTCGAATTAACTTTTCCTATAATTTAAGAACACTTTATTTTTATATATTGATTTGACACTTTTGTCCTTTAAAGGAATGATATGTTAGAATATTTTAAAAGTATTTTTATTGTTTGAAAATGTACAATTTAAAATAACACTATGTTTCCTAATAAAGTGTAACATCGCAAAAATGGTTCGAACGTGTATTACTTAATTAGAATTAATTCATTGATAATGTATTATTAAATGCAAACATGAGTCAATGGTCAATTGGATAACACTACCGAACACTGGTAGTTAGTTGTGAGTTGGCTGGTACATGAAGTTTTGCAGTTTTCATTTCACTTTTAACATCAAATATGGGCCAGTTTCTTAAGGACTATAGAAAGTCCTCCAGGAAGCATCCCCATGGTGGATTACACACACATATTGTCTCATTTCATGAAATCATTATACCAGCAAGTTGAGGCATTTATTGCCTTTATGAAATTATTGTTTTAATTATTAATTTAAGACTTATAAAGTGAGGTGTACTGTTTAATTCTGTTGTTTTTAAACTACTTAGGTAGAAGAACCTGCGTTTCGCTACGAAGATATTGTTCGCTATGGCAAGTGTCTGTTTAATTTATATTCATTAAAACATTTCTTTTTTGCTTACATTACACGGAAGTTTTTAAATATGTTTTGTAAAACAATATGTATAATCCGAAATGGCTGAAAATATCCGAATTTACAGGTGTAACTAGGAAGTAAAGGTAGTTGCAAGACATGTAAAACGTTAGTTAGACAGCCGGATTGCCCAGAAGTGATAAAGATGTCACCTACCGCTCTGAGATTAACACCAAAATTTCTTTCAAAGGTAATTCTTTTCCAATATGGTGAGTTCGTAATCCGGCCAAATTCATGGTGGCCTTGTTGAAAGGCCTTCTTAGTGCCCAAAGGACGAAAACCGTAAAAATTGCAATAAATAAATAAAAAACTTTGTACGATATGAGCAAGAAGGGAATACAAATAATTTAAAATTTTGCCATAGAAAGTCCTTACGAGAAACACTAATCGCCCACGTGTTGAGTTGGTTATTTTTCGTCAATCGAATTTTATGTCCATTTTCTTTTCTAGAACGGTTTTAATAATTTTAACTTTGTATCAACCATAAATATCATATAATTGATGTTAATATCATAGGCTAATTATCGGCTACCAAACGAAAAATTCTACTTAAGTGCATTTTGCATGTTTCTTACATTGTTTATTGGCGCTGAACTATTGGTCGTGTAAGTGATTGGTATATTTAAAGATCCTTATGCTATTAATTTTTAAGCATTTAATCAATTTTAAATCACTTGTAAAACTCGTTTTTAGATTGAAAAAAATGTCTAAAGATTATGAAAATTACGAGCAACTGTTTTGGGAATGCATGATTTACCTGGAACAATGTTTCTACAAATGGTTATCATTCTTACCACAATACCAGATATTGAAGGATAACGAAAAAGTAGGTTTGAATGTCTGTTTAATATATTTTTATAAATATTTTAAAAGTATAAATATAGAAGTATTGAAAATTATTATTTGATTAACGCTCAGAATTAATGGGTGGAATTTAATTCCTGTACTAGAAATAAGGAAAGGAATTAAGTTTCGGTGTTAAATGCATAGATTTTGTATTTACACGACAGTCATAAAATTAATTGTTAACTGTCCGTTAATTTGCATAAATATGTCGTAAAATAAATTAACATACTTTAAAGCAAATTTAATTAGTTTTTGTTTTATGCAGATTCGAATAAAACAAAAATATTTCAGACGGGGTACAATCATGGAAATGGTAGAGAGATCACTACCAGTTCACGACGTTTTAAGACTGCATAAAGCATTTTTCGATCCTTTTAGTTACGTTAATGGTGATTTTGTGGAATTCTCACAAAAGATCTTGCAGTTTACCATAGAATTAAGACATTTTATTATATCAGATGAACATTTTCAAGTTGTCAAACTACAGTTGATATTTAAAGGTAAGAATCAACTTTAAACTTTGTAGAAATTTTATATTCCATGTTAAAACTTAAGCGTTTGTGTTGTCAGATGGAATTATAGGAGATGGAAAAGCAAAATTAACAATGAATTATATGGACATGCTTGAAGAACTGGAAGAACTGATGATATACTACGAACATGATCATCATAAATCACTTAACAAGACTGAAAAAGAAGAACTTATGCAATATCATTTGTAAGTATGAGCTTTCGTCTTGGTGCAACGACTTAAGAAATAATTTATTCTGTATACTTTCAGGGTATCGAATTACAGTAAACCTTCCCTCAATAGAGATTTCTTATCACTCGATATATTTCTATCGGGATAAGAGTAATTTCTTTTATATAGAATAATACTCTCAATGTTGAAGTATATATTGTTCAGTTGAATGTTTAATAAATTGTATTAATATAAATCACTTTAAAGCAAGTTTTTTTCCTGCTATGTTTAGTTGGCAACATATTCTGAGAAATTTATTAAAGATATTTTATTGAAATAATTTCATTTTGGTTCAAAATAAAGAAATAATTCTGTAAACTCTCTTGTTATACGTTTATTTTATAATTTGCTATCAAAGAAGTTTATAATGACGATTAAGGTTATTAGCAATTCTTAGTGTCACATGAAAGCAGACAGTTCGTTGGATTCAAACTGTCAAAGAACATTTTATGTAGGGGAGTAAGCTGCTAACCACGATTTTATAGCAAGTGACTCTGGATAATTCAAGATGTAGTAAGTTTATTATTTTTAAGACTTTTAACAGTTCCTGATATAATTAAATTAAGATTAAATCACAAAATAATTGCAGAAACAGCAGCAAATGTATACCTTTCACTAAGTATTTACTTGTTATAATAAAACCTCTAATACAAAGTGTGTTGTTGTTTTCGAGTTGTGAATAGCAACACAAACATTGATAATGTCAAGTGACGTGAACTTGTTTGGTGTACTGTCTAGCGCCGTATTTAGCACTGGAACTAGGCACTGGTGTCTGAACACGCTTTGCTCTAGTTTACAGTTATGGGTAGCAATACGAATGTGTTAAAAATGTCGCGTGATGCGAACTTCTTTAGTAAAACACTACACTAGGTACCTCGTTTCGTTTGGTGTCATTCCCTGATACTTTGAGGGATACTTCTTAATTATTTATTTATTTTTAATTAATATATTTATTAAGTGTTTTATTGATTGTGATGCGTTGTATAAAGGCAATACGTTTTATAAATTACACGACTAACTACTGCAAATTTTATTATATTTATCGTGTTTCTAGATTTAATTTTAAAATTTTAAATGCATCCATTAGAGGAATAATTTATAAAATGTTTTGTTTAAAAGGTAAAATCTGTTTAAGAATTCTACAAAAACATTTTAACTTTTAAAAATGGAAAAAAATCAATAAATAAAAATTCTGAGTCTATAAAAGCTAGAGTAACACGAATATCCACTAACAGTTGTAAGTCTAGCTGGAATATAAATGATCATATAAACAATGATTGCTCCCTTTTTTCTTACCTTTGCTGCACTCTGTCAAGGGTAAAGTATTAATTTTATACATTTCTCTCATTTTGTTAATCATACAATTTATCACCATCATTCATTTTATCATCGATAAGTAGATCTATTATTATTGTGTTAATAGTCATTTATATAACAAATACTGATAGTGGTTTGAGCCTGTCTTACAGTACATAACTGTAAATTCTTGCATAATTTAATTCATAATTAATGTTTCCGAGCCTTTTACTGTCAATATAACCCTTTTCACATTAAAAATTACACTATATTTTTATACTTAAGCATACAATTTTACTGTAAGCGTGTTCACCGTTGACCAATTTAACGTGTTAATCATGGAACAATGTTGTGTGATCGATATTAAAATTTAAATTATTTATAATAATAGTGTGGATAATCACTCATTATAGTAAAATCCAGCAAACTGATACATATTTTCCTATAAATAAGTGTTATGGATGTATACAATTAAAAAAAAAAAACATTATCATTCTTGGTGTATTAAAATTAAAGTAAAATGTAAAATTAATATATTGAACTACTTGTGATCAATAAATTTTAAATATAAGAACGTACGAAGCTCTTTATCAAACAAATATTCTCCGTATAATAAAAACACAATCACGAATATTTGCGTGAATTTCGAAAATGCACGATTTATTTACTCAACTTTTTATATAATTTTATAAATGAACTATGAAGTATTTAATTATATAATCATAGCTCATAATGAATATAAAGTCTTTAAATGATTATTAACTCAGTTATTAATTTATTATTTATTGTAGTAATCATTATACAGATGACATTTGAATTATATTTAGAGGTTTTATCGCGATTGGTTAATTTTAAATTTGAATTTTAACGGTCATAATAATTAAATAACCGTTTTTCTTGACTGTTAACGTCTTGCTACAACAAAATAACAACGATTTTTAAAAGAATTAAACAGTTCTATTATTAGGAACACAAGCTATTTAACGTTAATTTATAAAATTGCTTAAAATTTATATTTTTATTTAAAGTTAGGAACACTTTAACTGTTCATTCAGAATTTTAGCAAGGTTCTATTCAAACTTTCTAGTAAATAATACTTAAATTTTAATTCCAACTTGTATTGATTAACTTTTGAATGCATAAATTATTATGAACGAAGCACTGCGGCAGAAAACACATTTATATTCAAGTAAAGTATAAACAGTAACTAATTATTTTTTGTTGCATTTTTTATCTTATAAATTCAGTTATGACATATTATTTAAATATTTTGCTTAATAATTAAGCTCGTAACCACATAATAGACGATATTATAGGTAAGGAAACTGCTCAGACAGTGTGTTTTCCTGTTACAGCATACAGTTATGGATTACAGAACTCTTACATAAGATATCTTCTGAAATTTTTATGAAGGTTTTATAAATTAAACCCTATAATTAAAGTGTAAAGATAATATTTATAAACTCGGACAATAGTTTCAGTAGTAATGGCGTGACTTCAGACACGTGGTGCTATAATAAAACCTTTATTCCTGAGTATTAACTGTAATCAAGTAATCGATAATGGCGTCAATCCATCACAAAATCACATGACTTCCGCGTGTTTCTCACTTCTTTCGTGCGCTGTCTGGCGGGAAGAATTCTTATAATAGATTTTGTATTGATCAAATGTTCACATCCTGGGAGAGTAAATAGATTTATCTTGGGGATCGAGAAATTGCAAGGGATTGTTTGAGAGCTGAGTAGACAAATGGATCATTATTATACAGTAAAATCTCGGTAATCCGAAATATATGGCACCGGAAAAGTGTCGGATTTAGGTGATTGCCGTTTTGTCATTCCCATCGCCGTCAATCAAGGTACCCAGTCAAGACGGATTTTCACTAAATTTAGTGGGAAAGTGAAGCAACCTTGGGATTCTTTAATGATTTAGAATATTTTTGAAAGACTGATTTTTATATTAATAACGCCTATGATGACGATCCTAACATCTTTAATTTCGTGCCAAAATGCAGAGACGATATCATGCCAAATTTTGTAAAAACTAAGGGTTTAAACTAGTGGGAAGCTTGTCTAGGATTTGGCAATACTCCCGGAAACAGTAACATTCACAGTTTATTAGAATCGGATTACTGCACGTAGGGAACTAGAGAACGGCCGGATTACAAACATTTCATTATATTTAAAAATTTACTATTTCAAATGTCTTATATATAGGGCCTATATATATACTAATAAACTGTATTTCAAACCCTTAGTTCCCACTAAATGTGACCGTTTATAGTTAAAAAATTATTTAATACTAACGTCAGCATTTATTTGTATTTACGGAGGTGATGACAGTGTAAGATTAGAAAAAAAGATAAATGACACATCAATAATTTATTTATTTAGCACGACAAATCGTTTTATAAACTAAATTAGTTCATTATCATAAACTAAAATACTGTCTTTAAATAACAATAAAATAAATTCTCTGATATAACAGATAATTGTTCGTTATATCGGAATTTATTAACATTTTAATTGGAATTATGTATAATTGGAGGTTATGAGAACGGTCAATAGGCGCCTTATTATTTTTATTGTATTTAAGGAATAAGTTCGGTCTGTGCCGTGTTTGTAGAGAAGAACAAACCCTTTACAAATTTCTTGTCGGTATCTAAAAGCTCGATTTATTTTTCTTTCGATCTGAAAATTAACTATTCTAATTATTGGTAGGGTAAAGACATCTTTCTCAACGAGAGGTTTCTTTAGGTAGGATACTGCAATGCAACTTTTTGGAGATCTTTCGAGGGTTCTACGTGAATTTGGCTCTATTTGGGTGCTATATACGGGCAAAAAATCCGGAAAACTGCAAGTTATCACTCTGCTGTCAGGAGCGAACACGCGACCAGTGTTAAGTTCTTTTATCCAGTCGAACACTGGTGGACGACATCGAGAGGAAAATTCATGTCGTGCTTAAATATTTTAACAAATTTTCTTGGTGTAAATACAAATATATTATTTTATTGCTAATATATCTGATGTTAATAGAATATAATGCTGTGTATAATTCCTTTTTACAGTGACGAGATTAGCCAAAGAACATGGGCTAAATTAATTCCAGATGATTACGATAAGTATCACGCCCCTTCTTCTGAGAATGGTAAGGTCATTTTAATAATATTCCGTTAATGTATTGTTTATTAAAGGGGTCGTAAGAAGACCTATAAATTATAATTATAATTAAATGTAGTGAATTAAGTCAATGTATACATTTTTTTATGTGATAATTATTCTAGGAGGACCAGTTACTGTATACGTTAACCTTCAAATTATGGATATTGATGAAATAAGAGAAGCGACGATGGTAATTATTTTTTTATTATGCCCTAAACTTGTAAATTTGTTTTAAGATTTTGAAAATTAAGGTTATAACTTTCTTTATCTTGAAATGTATCAATAATGCAGTCTAGCATCTGTAATTGCTTTTTCTAAAATTACATTTACAACCGAAACATCCTTTAAATTTAATTCCAATCATAATCTAAGTTAAATTTCAAGGATGATTTAATGGTAAAGATAACGCTTAACAGGGTGGTTGGGTGGCTGACATGATTAAAACATCAGAGGGCATCAATCGAATCCAGGTTAGCAACTCCCCAGGATTTTTCACGAGTGGTCCATTTTGGGTATGATGGGCTCCTCCTTCACTACAAGGCCGCCTTTATTGTGGGCTTGGTTTAACCCACGATGGATATGGTTAAAAGTTCTCTTATACAGAAAAAATTTATAAAATGCCTGACGTAACATCTTCACTACAATGCACATGATCTTCAGTGAAGCATCTCTTTATTCTCTGGTTTTCTCAAATTTTTACAATGGATTTTAAGAAGGTTGTTGTTGTGACAATCATACAAATTTTACATAATTAATGAAGAAATTTATATACTTTTATTATTAAAACGAGAGCAATAAAGTTAAAATTCAGATCGACTTCACTGCGAGTTCCTGAATTTATATCTTTACTATGAGTTATGTGTTTTACAGTGAAACTTTATTGCAAACAAACAATTTAATTATTCCCATAGAATTATGTTTACAAGTAAAATTTCCAAAATAAATAATGAATTCAATCTATAGATATAAACTTTACTAGAATAATTCTTACTAAGTTTAGCTCTTGCAGGATTTTCGAATTCACTTATATATGACCGAATATTGGAAGGATCCAAGATTGAACATTCACAAACTTAATTTAACATCAACAAGAATTTTGCCACAGAATTACATAAACGAAATATGGTTACCCGATTTAGTTTTTGACAATAGTAAATGGGCTCAACTCTTTCAGTTTTCGCTTCCAAACATTGTTATTAAAATAAGGAAGGATCATACAATTTATAAAGTTACGAGGTATGAATTATTGTTATCATTTTCATTATCATTATTGTGAGTTATAGTTGTAAGCATTAAAACCCTACGAATTTCTTACTGTTTCTTTTACAGATATAGCTTTCAAGTGGCTTGCAAAATGGAAATGGAAGATTACCCTATGGATATCCAGTTTTGTTGTTTCAAGATTGCATTTTGTAAGGCTTACAACTTTCGTGTGAATTATATATTCAAGTTATTTTTAAATCATTTGATTCTTAAATTTAGTGGCGAATTCTGAAGAAACGGCAACTCTAGCTTGGTCAGGAGAAGAAGGAAGTATTTATAAAAGTCTTGGGGATAGTGTTATTTTAATTGATGAAATTGAACCATTAAAGTATGAAATGATAAAGCCAACGCCTTTTAAAGTAACAGAATCATGGGTCGATGGTACGAATAATTACAATAAAACCAAATTTTGTCCATAGATTTCTTAACCATTTCTATTTTTCCAGGTAATTTCTCATATTTAATTTGCAATTTCACTTTCGTCCGCCGATTAACTAGCAGCATTCTTAATGTGTACGTTCCGAGTGCTTTAGTTGTTACGCTTTCCTGGTTGTCCTTTTGGTTGGATGTGAGTGCAGTGCCTGCTAGAATTACCCTTGGCGTTACGTCCATTCTTACAATTATCACTCAAGTAGTCCAGTCGAGATCGTATACACCACCTGTAAGCTACATAAAAGCCTTGGATATATGGCTGTTCTTCTGTACCTTCTTTGTTACTGCATCTCTATTAGAATATGCTGTTGCTTATCAGTTCAAGGAACCGAAGACTAAAGTAAATTTGCTTTATTTTTATTACTTTCATTTATTATCCTTCTTCGAATATTTTTATGCATAACTCCCGGGGAAGAGAGACATGCAAAGCTTGGAAATTCCAGTCTTTCCATCATGCTCAGTACTCTTTGGCAGTTATTTTCAAATCTTTCATCTACTTTTTCTCCTGTCTACAGGATAACCTTCCTGTTTCCTTTTCTGTTGTAAAATATTTTTGTCAACAAAAGTCCATGCTCCTGTCCAGATCTCAAGCTTCCCTTTCACAGTAACTGAGTGGATAAAACACTGAACAATGAGGTCGCGGGTTTGCCCCTTACCAACGAGCTAACAACACGAAAGTTTCTAGATTTTTTGTTTTCAATACGTAACTAAGGGCCAGTATTGTCCCGTAGAAAGTGCCTGTGGACCTGTTCTAGCCTCTTGTGCTCTATTATTTATAATTTTCAATGGGGCCTTCATTGTTGGTAGGCATCCCCTTTGACAGATCGCCATTGTTTACCTATCCTATTCTATTCTTCCCGTCTTCTCAGATTCCCCGACATTTATTTCTTCCATTTTCTTTCTTCTTTTACAATTTAAACACTTGAAAATATTTTTTTGTCTTCCTCTCTTTGTACTCATAGTTAGGGGAGATCGGGGCAACTTCGGCATGCGGGGCAAGTTTGTCAAGCGCTTTTTTTAAAAAACAAATTAAAAGGAGACTTTGGTTATAGGTTAGGCAGTTGAGTTTTATTGGTGGCTTGTTGAGTGTAGTGTTTTTATTGTTCTCCAACAAGCGTAGTTGAATTATCAAGCAAATTTTCATTTTCGTTCAATTCCATATAATATTTTTTTTCCATTTATATTGAATTGGCAGGTTTTGTTATAATTCCATGATAACGAAAGTTACTTTTCCTGTTAGAAGGATGTAACTTCAACTTATTCACGTGGCCAGATCGTGGCTTGGCATTCTGTTCTCAGGGTTGTACTTAATGTTTCGAAATCATGACTAGCGGGGTAAGATCGGCAACATAAAGCCACATTAGAAGCAAAGGATAAAAATCAAACAGATGATAAATGAAAACATGTTTGCATTTGTTATTCATGTATATATGTCTTTGAACTTGCATTTCGTTGTAATAATATTAAATGGGTGTTGGATTTGTATTTCTTTGTTTTAATAGTGAATTCCAACTTATACATTGTTAATAACATAATTTTATATACGTGCCTATCTTGCCCCATTACTGTTGCCCCTATACCAGGGGCAACTTTAATAAAAATAATTAAAATAATTACAACTTTACAAAAAGAGAGAAGTTGCCGATCTTGCCCCTATACCCGGGGCAACTTCGTCAATTTCTCTCTTCTTGTAAAGTTGTAATTATTTTAATTATTTTTATTTCCAAACTGATTTTAACCAGTTCTATAGTAAGGTAACATTCCAATAGACAATATGCAAAGGCTTTTTTTTCAGTTTACAGCAGTATTTATTACACAAAATTTAAGTAAAGCTTAACATGCCGATCTTGCCCCGATCTCCCCTAAATAATATAATTACATAAAAAATTACAAAAGTACAAACTTGAAGATACTACAAGCTAATTAATATTATTTTTTCTTCAGAGCGTGTCAGAGGAAACAAAACCTCAATCAGAAAAATGGGCAATACGTTGTAAGGAATGCCAAAAAGAATTAAGAGAGAAGCTAAAGAAGAAACCAAAACGTTCATTTTGGAAAGTGTTCAAACCAAAAGATACGACAAATCGCTTCGATTATTATTCTAGGTTCATATTTCCATTTATGTTTTTACTTTTTTGTATTAATTACTGGATGCATTACTTGCAAGATCGTGCTGAACATTTAGAAAGAAACTATTAATTAAAATTATTTTAATAAAAATGAAATACTTAATGGAACAGTGTTAAACATTTTGTATATTAATTGTTAATGCTAGACATTAATCTGTGTTTGATATGATCGATAAAAATGAATAAATAAAATTAGTCAATACATTGCACTGTACAGTACATGTCACCCATTTTCTCTGATAATAAAGACTTTTTTAATTAAAGCACATTTAATCTTTATAAATAAGATCTAAGGAGGTCAGCAGATAAAGATTTTTTAAACTGAAACGCGAGTAGATGCCCCTGACAATTATTAAATGGCACACTTTTGTCGAAGAACAATGTCGCGTTATTTCGAATAGAAAGTGAGTAAACTCCATTTTACTTTGGCAATATGGCTGATTACAGCATGATGTATATATACAACAGACCACTCGGTTATTCGTAATCATATTAATGTAGATGCTATGTCTACCAACGAACTATTAAGTAATTGATGAGTTGGCACCCATTGACAAACTCAACCCTCGAGAGGAGGCACCTCGCAAAGGCGCGTTATCCTGTAGGCAAAAAGGACTACTGCCTGGGGCCCCCAATAACAAGGGGGCCCAACCAATCTTTTATAAATTCGTTATTGTACTAAGAATATTGAATTTTAAATTTGTTATTACATTTTCAATTTAAGTCGACAGATGGCGACATACTCGAAAACTTAATAGCAAGGTCTATATAAGAAGGTCAGGATACGCTCCCGTGATTCTATGCGGCAGCGGCCATTTTGGGACTTATCGATAGGCTCCACTCCATACGTAGTTCCTGCGTGAGTCCACTATTATTACGTATATAAATACTCAAACCTTTAAACAATGGGTTATTGTGTGGCACCAAATTGTAAAAGTAAATCTACAGACGTTCGATTGTTTAGATTTCCCGCAAATAAGTGGAGGAAAGCAAAATGTAGCGTAGACATCAACAGATAGTTCATGATGCAGTTAAAAGAGTTTATATGTGTATAGTTTGTAACAAGTGGTTTAAACGAGTGGATACTCTTCGTGTCCATGAACGAACTATACATGGAAATTTATAAATGATACTGGCAATCCAGATATTAAAAAAATGTAATTTTTTTAATATTATTTTTAAATTTTATTATTAATGCAGAACATGTAAACAAAAAAATTATGCACAAACAACGTTAAATTGATACTTTTTGTTTTATTTAATTAAAGTAAAATTGAATATTTAATTCTAAAAAAGAAAATTTTAGCATTATTTTGCCATGGCAACAAATATTCATATTTTGTTTGAATACATTGTATTCAACCAACAGACTGCCGAAAATCTATCGGGCTAGTTTTATGCTAATTATTAAATAAATTACGTAATCAATTTGGTACTAGAGGTAAGCGTTAGGCGCCATCTCTTATTAATATTAATAATTATAAATAATTTTAATTAATTTAAATAATTTGGAACCGCTGGGAGAAAAAATCGGCCCGGAGCGGGACTCGAACCCACAACTCCTGCTTACCGTGCAGATGCGTTGCCAGTTACGCTACCCGGACCTCCGATCCGATCTCCTCTTCCAGCGTATATAATCTAACTACTTAACCATCGACGGTTATTACAACGCCGGCTGGGGACACATTCAGTGCCCACGTCCTACTTCCCATAAGGCTCTCAACCGGCCATCGCAAGCCCCGGCAAGGCGTAATATATATACAAACATCTCCAACCCGATATATAATATAGCTACAACCAACAGACTGCCGAAAATCTATCGGGCTAGTTTTATGCTAATTATTAAATAAATTACGTAATCAATTTGGTACTAGAGGTAAGCGTTAGGCGCCATCTCTTATTAATATTAATAATTATAAATAATTTTTAATTAATTTAAATAATTTGGAACCGCTGGGAGAAAAAACCGCTTTTTCTCCCAGCAATTCAAAAATAGTGCCATCTAGTATTAATTTTTAAAACATTTTTTTCGGTATTATACACTGTTTATATTCCAAAAAAACATGCTTTTTTTCGAATAAAAATTATAATTAAACAGATAATTTTGCGTTCCTTTGTAAAAACAATTACAATAAAACCTGACTGCACCACTTTCTCAACCCTCGATACCAAGTTAAAGTTACGTGTAGCATTAACTGTTACAAGACTTTATTAAAAATTAGTTTTTATATTATTAATTAATTATTATAAAACCCCAAAAGGCTTGTTTTTCGAGGTAAAAGTGAGTATTTAAAGAGATTGTAAAGGATGTGTATAAGTTAATTTGACTCTGACTTTACTCGACATACCTCACACTACTACCCTATATCTCCTCAAGCTCTTGACTTTCATCTACGAAAATTTAACTGCATTAATACCCCACGTGTAGAAATAAAACTTCCATGTTTCAAAAGTTTTGGTTCATCGAGTCTTCAAATAATGCAAAATAGATGCCAACACACACACACACACAAGCAACGCACACAGAAAATTTAGTATTGTTTATTTCACATTTTTGGGCTCCTAGAGTGTCAAAACGTCAAAAAAATGTAATGCAAAAACACAGAGAGAGGGTAAACATTCGAGTCATTAATTTATCTACTTTCTCTACATTATACTCTATGACAGCCAGGAAAATATAAAACTTACACTTTCCTGGCTGTCATAAAACATAAAGTAAATTATCAATTAATTTGCAATTTTTCTGCACAAACAATTAAAATATACGCGGGGATATAAGAAGAAGGAATGGTTTATTAATTGCAATGACTTTTACAAATGTTTCCGTTCACAATACCTTTTATTCTTTTTAAATTTGCGTGTGTATCAATTGGGTGTCACGATATCGTGTCTTTCTCGGCACTCACGCGAGAAAACTCTTTTATAACTCACTTTATGTAACGTTTTTAAGTGGATAAACACAGAAATAGGCTTTAGAACTATTGTGTTTTTTTAGTCTGTCATACAAAACATTAAAAATACGTTACATAAATGATACATATTTAATTTTATAAATGAATTCATTATTTTTTATTCGAAAAGTTATTAAATTCTTTAACGTTTTAATTAAATCCTTCCTATTTATTTCCTTATATTTTTGCTTAAAATTTGAGTTATATAGGATAGCCCAAAACTCAATTAACTACTGTATAATTGCAAAAGCATTATTCCTAAGTCTAGTTTATACAGTATGATTAAACGACTTTTAGACCATACAGTATTCGTACTCTTCACTCAATATCGGAAGATAATCAGTAAACATGACTTTAAATAAGGAATTTAACATAAAACATGGCGTACAACAGACCTATACGCTACACTACTAATACACAACTACACAAGTCTACGCATCAGACTAACATACTGCATTAGGTGTGTTACACACACACCTAATGCAGTGTGAACCCTTCTAAATGATGCCATCCACATAAATTGAAAAATACTTTAAACAGATCTTAGAGTAAATGTTATACAGCCGTAATTATTTTACATGATATTAATTAAATAGATTATACACGAGCTTGAATATTAAACCAATTTGACGTGCAGGTAACAACTACACAATCGAATAACGCATCTATTATTATATTTAAAATTCAGGTAGATAAACACTATTATTATCTGTGAACGTATAATTTTACTGTCGATCGATACGGTTTTCTAAACAATAAACAGCCTCTGGCTTATTTACATTCTATAGAAGTAGATATTGATGTAAGTGACGATCGTTGTCTATTTTAAATGGCTGAAAGAGTGACGATAATCAACTCGTATTTACTTTACGTCTTGTTTAATTTAGTAGAAATTTCTTTATGGTAAGAGCTTGTAATTTAATTTTTATGTTAAATGATACTTTCACTAGTAATTAAGGTATACTTAACTAAGTCTAGGTTAACAGTAGACAGATAGATAAGTTATGTATAATTTTCTTAGTAATACTAGATTATGTGGTTTAAAACAGTCAAAAATTAAATTTTAAGTGATTTTTCGAGTAAAAAATGGAGAGTCTTCGAATATTTACAGGATGTTTTAAATCTAACGAGTAATTGAAGATTCTTTAATGGTTTACTAACATATGCCTCAAACTTGCGCCCCTAAGACCTAGTGGGTCTAATGAAAAATCCTCCACTGATGATGATTATTAATAGAGATAATGTCTGTCGGTTCGTTATACTGTGTGGTGTCAATCTACTTCAGTTTAACTACTTTTTTTCACACCAGGCTCACCCATAATGGGAAGAATTGCAGGCAGCTAAGCCCTTCTTCTTAATGTTTAATGCGTGTGTATATTAATCACTGCTTTCAACATTTATATCAAATTGAAAGATAAATATTTGGGATTTCGATAACACTCCCGGATAAAAGGCCAACTCATTTAAAATAAACCAAAATTCACCTTCCACTGCAAACTTCAAGTTCCATATGATAATTTTTTCGATCATTTCTCGTTTAATAAATTACAAAATTTGGGTATCTACACTTATTAACAAAGGCCAACACGATTAATATGAATTGAATACAGCTAATAAAATAGAACATAGGGACGAGTTAAAACTTGTTATGACAAGTTTTAACTCGTCCCTATGTTCTATTTTATCGAGAACCTTTTACTCGTTTACTAAAAGCCTTTTCTCCGAAGTATAAAGCAATCATTACTCATAAGAAACGTATTATTTGTAAAAATTAAAATCTGTGGAAAGGAATAGAAACACGACAAAAATTATTTGTCTTGGAAATAATTCTTAATAGGTTTATTGTTTATTTAATACTAATTATTTCATTGTATATTTAAAGAATTTCGCTCAAACATAACGTTAAAAGTCTCGAAATATAGAAGGATTAGTAAAAGAAATCTTAGAATATAAATTCGATTATAATACCTTAAACGTAACGTAAAAAAATATTATTAAGTAGAAGAAACACAAGCTTGCTTCTTCTAATTCATTGTGTAATCTCGTCTACTGGTAGGATCCACTGTACGATATATTAATTCTTTTAATTAATGTAATTTTTTGTGTTCCTGTACGAACTAAAGTGTGGTCGTTTCCTCCTGCATGATTCGTTACATAAATTTATATTCTTCTGTGATTTACTGTATGATCTTCTGTTGATGTTGTATTTTCCTTCGGATCCTCTGTGTTTTATCTGTTGATCTCGTGTTCCTCTGAAGATTTACTAGGTGGTCTAGTGATATTCTTCTTCAGATTCACAATATGACCTTGCGTTAAACTTGTATTCTTCTGCCAACTCACTTCGTAATACTGTGCTTTTGTAATTGAAAACGACGAATTTTAAGATTCAAAGGTTTGTAATATCTTCTACATGCGAATATTAATTAAAAAACTTCAATACATTGGCTACAGTAAAATAATTTAGAAATACAAATAAATGACAATTTACATTAAGACAATTCAAAGTCAATAATTGCAATTTTTATCTTTTTTTATTCCAGTGACATCCATACAAATTTTTGGAAGAATGCCATACCGGATGATTACGACAAACACTCGCCTCCTTATTTCCATCGTATGAAATCTTAAAATATCTATTGTTATATATTTTATATAGATTATGAACTTTTATATAACAT
>NW_019386446.1:36838-58226 GCF_000671375.1 Centruroides sculpturatus | reverse complement strand
CGCTTCTCGTTTGTGCATGGTTTTCCTTTGCGAAAACTAAATCGCTCGCAACCTCTCGCTTGCTCTAAATTCGCGTCTGCATAGTCGCACCCTTAAAGGCTGACTACCATTACATATATATTTGCCAAGTATGGCTCATTCAATTTACAAAAACACTGTAACTACGATATAAAATGCCTTTGAATATAGCTTAAAGGAAAACTAGAGGTATCATTTAGTTACCACCTCACCAAGTTACATACTTTAGTTACATATACGAAGAACTCTACTAACTCTTTACTTTTGATCAAAACCGGACAATCTGCTAAATTTTGGGGCTAGGTTATAATTAAATTTACGAAGCTAAGATTGACGAAAGTGCAGATAGGGTAACTGGCAATGCATCCGCACAACGAGCAGGAGTTGACTCCTTTTCTTTCAGAAAATTGTAAATTAAAAATAATTTTATTATAATTGTTAAAATTATCATTAGACGGTGGCCAAACAGCCTACTTCGTATCTAATTATTATATTAGCTTTGTTATAGCCCGATAATTCGGCAGATAATCCGATCTTAGTTATTCAATACTTCAGTGTAACAATTATTAAAATAAGTTTATTCTTACAAAGATATTATTGCTTTATGAACAAACAAAAAAAATTGAATAAGGCAAATATTCAGAGACCCTTAAGATTTACCGGAAGCCACCTTTCCATTGCAACAAAGTACCGAGGAAAGGAAATACGAAACAGAAAAACAAATTTTCCATTTCTATAGCATTGGAAGACTTCATAAATCAAGTTAAAAAATAAAACAGAGTGGATAGCAGCTGAAAGTTAAATTGTGAGATTGATATATAAATGTGGCAGAGACAGCAATGATTTGCGTGGTTTTGATTTCTTATTTATTTTCAAAAATGCACGAAGGAGAAGAAATTGAAATTGTGAAACATTATATTACGACCTACAAGTAATTTGCTACCCGTCGCACTCTTCCATCGTGGAATTTTGACATTGATTCGATAATAGATGTTATGGGTCTCAATTTCCACCAACGAGACTTAGGCATTAATCTAACTTCTCGGACCTCTTGGCATCTTGACGTAATACGATACAATTTATTAGTTTTTATTTTATTTTCGGTGCATTTGTAAATAATTATCTGGGCACCTACAGAATTCGAGAACTTGACTTAAAACCCTGTAGTCAGAAAGAGAGCGATGTTTAAGGAATTGTACTGTACATTCAGAGTAACAAAACCAAAAGTTATTTACATATTTACGCAACATGCTTAGACAGTAAAAAATAAAATAAACTTTATTTGAAACAATATCATCATTCTTTTATAATAATTAAAAACTTCTTTGAAATAGACGTATTGGTCATTTATCTGTTTTAAGAAGATATCACCAGAGGTTCAGAATATGTCAATTGTTCGAACGAGGTTTGCGAATATTTGGCAAAATGCGGGGAAACCACGTGTTTTAAATCGAAACATTATTCGCTTATGCCCACCATACTCAACCTGCGGCCCACTGAGCTTTAGTGAGTGGCCCGGTCGTGAAAGAGAGCGGAAAATAATTACATTGGAAATAATTACCACTTCTGGAAAGTAGTGCCCGATCAATATAAGACTGTAAAAAAAGTACTCAAATTTTACTTACGTTGTTCGTACCAACGTATCTATGTGAAAACTTCATACTCAAAAATGAAATATGCAAAGAACATACTGTATATAGAAACTGGCTTACTGATTCACACCTGGATGCCGTTTTACGAGTAGAATGCAGCAGTTACAAGCCTGATTTAAATGAATTGACGGCCAGATGGCCAAGCAGTCAAGGTGGCAGCCTACCGCTCTGGGGGACCCGGGATCAAATCTGGTCGGGTCAGGGAATCCCCGGGAATTTTTCGGGGGGTTGTCTGTTTGGATATGTCAGGCCCCGTCCTTCACCACCCAGTCACACCATTGTGGAGGCCCACAATGGTGTGACTGGGTGGTGAAGGACCGGAAAACTCCACGTGGCCGAACCCATAATGGGCCTGCTTTGAGGCCCTCTTAGTGCCCACAGGACAGAAAGAGTATAAAAAAAAAGATTTAAATGAAATTGTGAAAAAATGTTTGCAATATCAGCAGTCACACTAAATTTCTAGGGTAAATGAGAAATTAAGTAACTTTTTTTTATTATAATTGTTACGTTGTGGCCCGCTTGTAGTAGCTATCATGTGTATGTGGCCCGAGAGAAAAAAAGGTTGAGTATGGTGGGCTTATGCCAACGATAGATTTAGCACCTAGCGGTATTAGCGCAAACTACATAATGGCCGCTGCTATGGGTATAAAGTCTGTGTTCTGTTAAATGAGAAAGTGTTCAACTACAACGATAACTAATAAGTATTGCTGTGTATTTGGATTTAAGTCTAAAGGTTCATCAAACGCAGTAAATACGCACACATTCCCAAAACATAAATTACTGCGAAAAAAGTGGGAAATAAAACTGAAGTTTCACCAACACCTAATTTTGCCGAGCTTAAAATTCTTTTATTTTTACAAACCTTTTCAAGCTGCCTAATATATTTTTAAGTCCCATTCTTTTTTTATATATTTCCACGCCCTTGGAAGCGCATTAGCATTTCTAGCATTTCGTCAACGGTTTTTCATTTTACTTTTATAAATTTCTATTGATACCTTTTCCATCTCCAACGCAATAAATGGAGAGAGCACCGTTTTAATGACTTTCACCTCTCCCTATTTTACAACAGCTCCTTTAGTCTGCGCCATAATCGCTGATATTGTGTCCTTTGTCAACATATCTATGTTCTCGTAGACCTATCACCAGATTTCTTCTAACCACACCACATAATCTTTTTCGATTCCTAACTCTTGATTTTCAAATGGTATTTTATATACCCCGGCTTTCTCTTCCTTTTTTAAGCGTAGTTTATCGTTCCGTAGCGAGCTATAGATATTGGATGCTCTTTTTCTTATAAAATCTCGACAATGGTCTATAAAGAGCATCGGCTCAAAAATGCCGATAAATCACAATTATTTATTCGTGTATACAGTAATTATAAATTAGCATAGGTATACTTACTTAATTTAGCTTCTGGAACCGATGTAAATGTAATATATTGGAAAAATTTTGTTAAATGTTAGCCACCGCTAGTTTTAAATTAGTTTGGATTCCAGTCTGTTAGTTGGTTTCTGGCTTTAATTTTTACTAAATTCATTGCGGGAAAACATAAATACATTACATTTCGTGGAGCACTCCCTCTGACCTGTAGCATTAAATGCTACTGCCTCTTTTAATTAACCCTGCTTGGCAGGTGGTTATGATTAAATAGTCGCGGTCGTAGCCGCAATACATTAATACCCCACAATTCTATTTTTATTCACATTAATTATATTGTTTTGTTGAGTAAAGTATTTGATATTAGTTTGGCAATGATCTATATGAGAATTTTTTATGTTCTATTTTTATAAATTCATTGAAATAATAATAATATACGCTAACATTATTTATAAGGCTACTTTTCCTAATAGGCCAATTTTAACCCTCTTTATTACAAACTAATTTTAGTTCGTTTCTTATTTTTTCATATTGCATACAGTCAAATAAGATGTGTATGTCACTTATCCCACAAATCTCACAGTTTTCGTCATCTCGATGATTAAATCTGTAATGATATTTCGCAAAATCTTCGTGTCCCGTCACAAATCTTGTAAACTTGTGTCCAATTTTTAGACGTTTGTTATTCAACCTCCGGTTAATATCTGGTACGTATTCAAAGAGTTCCCTTCCTTTTGTAGTTATTTCCCATCGTCCTTGCCACTGTAATATGTATCTACTTTTGACTTTAGTTTTTATGTATTTTGTAGATATTTTTCCGTAAGATTCCTTTGTTTTTAGATAACTAGCCTCTTTAGCCAGACCGTCCGCTCTTCTGTTTCCTCGGTCTCCGAAATGGGCTCTGACCCAGCCGAACACAAGCATATTATCACTTTTCACAATATTTCGTCTTATATTATCTATTAGTTCACTTTTATTGTTACCGTCGTTAAGAGCTTTTAATACAGCCTGGCCGTCTGTACAAATAGTAATTTTTATATATTTTTTCCTTTGGCTTATCCAGTTAATTGCGTGATCTATCGCTACCAATTCAGCTTGGTAATTTGCGCATCTTTTATGTAACTTGATCTTTTTACGATACTGCTCCCTATTTCTATAGCAATAAAGATAAGACGCTCCCACACCTTCTGTGGATCTCGATCCGTCTGTATAGATTCTGTATTTATCCCGATAGTTGTATTTCTTTATATGTATTTTCTTCCATTCATATCTTAATAATTTTTGGTGTTGTTTCGTATCTGCTTCTAGCTCGTCCTCTTTTTTCAACAAATCATTATGAGTTTTGTTTTCTTTTAATATATTTCTTGCGTCACTATACTGTCGTATTTCCAAATCCAGAAGCATTAGGCCCGCCAGTACACGGAATGCGTCGTGTGATGTAGTACAGCATGCTCCAGTAATTCTTAATAGCATTTTTTCTGTAGGCTATTTATTTTCTGTTTCGTGTGTGTGAATTCCGTCCTCTTCCCCCAAATTTGGGCAGCATATGTGATAATTGGGATTACAGAACTTTTATAAATGTGTGTTAAAGCCCTTTCACCTGTACTTCATTCTTTACGTGCTACTTTCGCTATTTCTTGAAATAAGTTACCCACTTTTTTCTTAATTGTTTCTAGGTGTTCATTCCATAAAAGTTTATCTGTTGTTATTCCTAAATAGTTGATTTGGTTTACGCATTTAATCGATTTATTTTGCATTTTAATTGTGGGTTGCCCGTTTGTCACTTTGCATGTTGTAGGGCTGTGGCGTTTCCCTTCTCTGGATTAAATTTAAGTTTGTTTGCATTTCCCCATTTCTCTATTTTATCCAGTATATTTTTACATTTTATTTCTATTTGTTTTCTGCTTTTTGCCGAACAGATGACCTTTATATCGTCAGCAAATGCTGTTATTTTTGATTCTGATAATGTATTGATTTTCAAGAGATCGTTTAATATAATTGACCGAAAAATGGGTCCAGAACAGGATCCCTGCGGACAGCACATACTCGTGTCTCTTCATTTTTATGTCTGCAAATTCTATGTATGCCTTTCTGTTTGTTAGATAATAGAGAGATTGCGGCCGACGTTTTCATGGCGAAAACGTGTATGTCGGACGTTCGGCGCCGCCTTCCCGTAAGCCTAGAAGTTTGACAATGGTGTTTCGATAGTCAGTGGAATCATGCTCGACATTCCAAACACCAATGTCAAACTTCTGAGGTTGCAGGAAGGCGGCGCTGAACGTCCGACGTACACGTTTTCGCGATGAAAACGTCGGCCGCAACCTCTCTAATCACATATAAGACGATACAAATTGTTTGGGCAATTTGTCTACTCTAATTTAGCATGGATTAGTGTCCACCGTGCGTTATCAAAAGCACTTTCTGTATCAAGACAGAGCAATTGTCCAGCCGTTATTTTTCTTCCCTTCTTCCATATCTTTAATTACTTTTTATATAGCATCTTCCGCGAACGTCCTTCTCGGAATCCTTATTGATTTGTTTTACAATTTCTATTGTAATTAGATCACGTCCCGGGGCTTTCCCTCGTTTAAAGTTCGATATTACCCAAGATATCTCTTTTTTTGAGAATAACTGGAATGTATGTGAATTGTAGGAAAACAATTCACATACATAAATTCAAACGTTATTTTCTAAAACTTTTCAGCTGGGAAATTGATATATTTATTCATTTATGCCACGCGGGCCAATCCCGGCGTGGCGTATGCGATTATAAACTCCACGTCATACGTCGATTAATAGAAATAAAATTAAACTCGTCGCCGTTACACCAACGATCTATTTTTAGTACGGGGCAATAATTGACTGACTGTTAATTTACGGCTACGCACTACTTGGGACTTTCTAAGGGTAACTGGCTCCTATTCGGCCGTTACAGCGTGGAGAAACCCCGGAAAATTCCACGTGGCCAGGCGCCAACTGCCAGTGTTGGGGAACGGAAGCGCTGGGCCACCGGTGGGGGACAGACTTTTTGACATCCGTAAATGCGAAATTTATGACCACGACGGTCGGGCAATTTTTTCTGAAAAATTATTTAACAAACGCATCGACTTTGGCAAAAGATAAACTAATTTTTGAGTAATTTTACGTCGTCGTCATTTTAAAAAAGGGTCGTACGATGTTTAATACTCGAGTACTTTGGTCGCGGACGACTTATATTTTAGCCCGGTGATTGCGCCGATGTACAAAATATATTTTGAATACTTTAAATAAATGTTGGAAAAAATAGGAAAAACAATGTTTGTAAAATGACGATAAAATTCTACTAGGCTGTTTAATAATCCAACGGCTGCCTACATGGAAGGCGTTTTTAAAATGGCGGCGGCGGGAGGAAAGTTCGGCGGATTAACGGCTGTTTTCTCGTTTTAGAGAGCAAACCGACGGACAGAAGCAGAAAGGAGAAGAAAGAGGAGGAGAAGTGCGGCTCGGTGTGTGCCGGCGCCGAGGCGGACAAGTCGGAGGCCGAGGGCAAACAGTCCGGCAAGGAAGCCAAGTCGGAAGCGGCGGCGGCCCGAGAGACTCGGGTGCGGGCGGCCCCGGAGGCGGCCAGAGCCGGCAAAAGCTCCGAGAGCAGCACGGACTCTGAGGAGGACAGCGCCAGCAGCTCGTCGGCCGACGGCTGCCGCGCCAGGAAGCGCGTCAAGAAGAAGGAGGCCAGGGCGGGACGACGCCGCAGGAGGAGCCGCGACGACTGCCGAGCTAAAAAGAGGGACGGCAGTCGGGAGGGCAAGACCGGCCGCGGCAGGGACGGGGAGGGCAAGAGGGAGGGCGAGGGACGAAGAAACGACGGCGGCGGAAGGAGCGGCGGCAGGAAGAGAAGCGGGCGCAGCCGCAGCAGGGACGGCAAGAGGCGTAGCGGCAGCAGGGACGGCAGCAGCGGCCGGGACGGCAAGGCCGGTTCGGGCGGTAGGTGGAGCTCCAGGTACAAACGCGGTCGGAGCGGCTCCGCCGGCAGAGAGGGCGGCGGGCGCGGGACCGGCGGGTCCAAAAAGTCCCGAAGAGAGGGCAGCAGCTCGCCTTCCAGCGGCTCCGGCAGGTCCAGGGCCTCCAAGAAGTCCAAGAAATCGTCCAAGTACGGGTACCGACGCGGCGGTTCGGCCAGTCGATCTCGCTCGCCCAAGAGGAGGAGGACCAGCGGGTCGGCCAGTTCCGAGAGCGAAGAGTCTGGTAAGAAGTCCAGAGAGAAACACAGGAATAGGTGAAAGGCCACAAGGTTGTATATTTATTTCTGTCTTTTTTTTTCCTCCGCGCGGTTTAAACTTTTCTCCTCACGCCTAAAGTCCACCTTTTAAACCTGCGCCCGCGCATTTTAATTCGCGGGTCGAAACACGACTTCCGCCGCGGCGGCGGTTTTATCTCCGGTCGACCGAAGGGGGCGAATTATCCGGTAAAGACGGCGCGGTCATCCAACCGTTCAAGTTTTATAAAAACCCAGATTAAAGTCTTTCCTTTCTAACTTCTCTTCGTGTTTTATTTCCGACTCAATTAACTTTATTACCGGCGTCCTCCGCGCAATTTCCGGTAACTTTCGCCTTTTTTTACTCCTTCGTCGGAGGCGGGCTGGGAATTTCGGTCCCGTTCGCGGACGTCGGTCGTACCCGGGTCTGGGATTCTTTGTTCGTCCCGGACGGAAATAAACCGAAAATGCGACGTTACGGACCGCGGCGCATTTACGCCGAACGCTTAAACCCCGCCGGGGGTACGACTGCGAGTGTCGACGACGCCGTCGGGACCTTAAATTAACGGAGCCGCGGGAGCAAAAATGTCAATTCAACCGTACCCGTAGTTGTCACCCTGGGCCAAATCCGGCCCCCGAAATCGGCAGCGGCCGCTGGCTCCGCCTAGACTACGGCGTTTAACTATTTAGCCCCGGCGGCTATGTCGGCTTCCGGTTGCCCACTCGACGTCGTATAGTTTTAAGAGGTCGGGGATGGTCGGCCCGGACGAGGCCGAGCGGGGATAATAGGTCGTAGTACTGGTTGGAGGTAAAGACCGTTTTCGGTGGGTAGAAGTCGATGCATTTATTATTTTTATTGCTATTTTTATTACTTAAACGCGCCACGGACTTAGGTCACACCCCGTAGCGCCCAGAAGTGGGCTTTCAGCCGATTTCGGGACCGTATCCGGCCGAGGACGACATTTGACGGGTACGGTTTCTTCGACTTTTTTACTCCTACGTCTCCGTTAAGGTCCCGGCGGGCGGCGGGGCGGTGCCCACGTTTTATAAAGCGGAATTAAAATCGCGCCGTCCAGTTCGGCGTTTGCCGATCGTTAGAAGCCGACTAACCACTGGTCACTTGTCTTTGTAGGTGGTCTCCGGAGGAAGGACGTCGGCGGCCGGACGGGCTCCCCGACTTTGGACGGCGGCAGGACAATCCGGTCGGACCCGGACGCGTCTTTTTATAGCGAATTACGGTCCGCCGGGCGGGAAAGGCGCGGCGGCCTCCCGTCTTCCCTTCCTTTCCGCTCGGTCGGACCTCCACCCGCATCGGGCGGAGCCGGTCTTTCCGCCTGAAGAGGCGGCGGGCGCCGCCTGGGGCCTCTCCGGCCTTTGGGAAGGTCCGTCAGACGCGTCGGCGTACGGAGAGGACGGAATCGGTTTCCGCGTCCCAACACGCGTGGCCGTGTAACGCGCTCCATTTGTGTAAAATACAATTGTCTTAAGTCCGAGTCTGTGTCCCTTTCTTTCCTCCGATAAATCCGCGGCCGCCTTTAAAAATTGCTTAAAATGCGGTTTTCGTATTTCGGACGTTCGTCACTTGTGTAAAAATACGGAGAAAGCAATTTCCAAGGCGTAGGTGCGGCCGATTTCCGAAATTTTTCCCGCCCATCCGCGCTCGGGGCATTTGTTTTAGCGATTTATTTTATTTACGTAAAGGAAAGAAAACTTTTGGCGGAGGCGGCGGGCGGGACCGTCTGTACGGCCAAGGATGCCGAGGCCGGCTTTATTTAAGCTTAGTTCGCACTGATTGCGATTCTCGTGCGAAAACGAATAACGCGTCAGACGTGTCGTTTCCGGCCAATCGCTTCGAAGTTCGGAACGGTCGAGCTTTTTCGACACCAATCGTTTTCCCGCTAGTTGTCACGTGGTTGTTGTTTTCCAGACGGCTACAGAAACTTTCTCACGCAATAGAGTAAATGTAAATACGCATCGTTTTATCTGTCTATCTGAATAAATAAAGACGTGATTAAAGACGAAATATCGGAAGCGGCCATTTTGTTTCTCTCGCTTGCGTGATTGGCTCCTTAAAATTCGCAATGGTTTTTCGCATTTGGTCGTATGGGTCAATTTCGCTAAGCGAATAAAACTCGCTTTTCTCATTCGCTTTCGCTATTCTCTCGGTGCGAACTAAGCTTTAGCCGGAAGAGGGGCGGAATATTTCGGACCGGGCTCAGACTCCGCCGGTGGTAATTATCTTTTACGGCCGTAATAAGGTCGACGATTATATTCTACTATAATTACAAATATGGCCTGAATGGAAAGATTTTCCTAATTTAAGTAGAATATTACGGAAAACTTAATTTTCCAGATAATCCAGTGGCGTACCGTAGGGGGCGGCAAAATTTCACAATAAATGATAGTCTAATAATATCTTGTAAATTTTTGCTTGTACCATTCATTCGAATCTGTCATTGCTTGTTCTGTGACAAAACTGAATTTTGTTCTTTTAAATTGAAATACCTAAATAAGGGGGGCCGAAATTTTCCTCCGCCCCGGGCGGCTGACACTCACGGTACGCCACTGAGTTAATCGCGCCCGTGCGGAACCCGATGCCCGACGTAAGAATTAAGTTTTTGTCGGACGCCCTTAGTTTCGAGTTTTTCGTGTTGTACGGTATTCGAACCGACGTCGTTCATCCGTAACGAGTTGTAAACAAATCGAGGCGAATCAGTTTACCCGTATTACACTTAAAAGAAGAAACAGAAATATTAGTATCAAATATAGAAAATAATAAGAAAATGAACAGTGGAAAATTCGACAACGAATTTACTAGAAAAAGACAATTGGTTGAAAAATTAATCGCGTGTGTTGGAGCTAAAAAATCCGCCGCTCAATGGAAAACGTATTTTAATTTAATTCTTTCTTCGTATAGTTTTCTTCCTCCGTCTATTTCTCAAATTGTTTTGTCCGCGAAGATTATTTATTTATCAAGTTCTGCTTAATAAATAATCTTAATATAGTGTCCACGCTCTAATAAATTACACACAAATTTCTGTCATTGTACGTATTATCCCAGGATTATTATAGTTATCTTCAATATTGAAAGGGACTCTCGGCCTAAATGCAATTATAAAACACGGATACTGCGGTGAGAAATTTTTAATTAATTAATTAATGTTTGTAGTCGTCGAGATTATTTTTGTGCGCGAAACTTTTTGATAGTATTTGTGTTTTTAGAAGTTTTACTTCGAGTCGCCCGCCGTTTGCGATTCCCGGATTGGAATTAAAAAGGATATAAATAGGAAAAAGGACTCAAACACTATGTAGTCGAAGATTACTGTCATTTTAATTTTCTTTTTCCACGAATTAGACACTTTATTTGTGGAAAAATTTCCTGTATAATTTTATCAATTACCAATTAAAATTTTTTCATTAGCGTTGACTCGACACGAAAACAAATGGCATCTACTGGTGGTCGAAAAATTCGTTACCTTCCTAAACGATTCTCGGCTCTTTCTAACGCTTCGATCGCCATCGGAATAGCGTGTCCGTCGGCCATTTTCGCTTTCGTGTACGGATCTCGCACGCTCGACTCGAAGCGAATACGAACGCTTGGTGAGATGGGAAAGCGCGCGAGTTATAACTCGAGACTACCAATTTGACGTCGGAGTGAGACGGTACCGCGCGACACCTTCGACACGTCGGGAGTCGTAACACGAGAAAATAGACTAAGGGCCCGGGTTGGTGGCCAACGGTTTTCGGATTAAGCCCGGTACTCTCTGGCGAAAATTACCCTACGATTGAAACGCTCCATCTGCCGGCCGTGAATGTAAACCAGCTACTACAGTAGGTAGGCCGCGTGCCGGTAGTCGAAAATGGCGTTTACCGGGATTGCTTTGTTATATCGGTTAAACCTTTTAAGTTTGCCTTCGATCTTATGACAAATGAAAAGCCTGAAAAAGAATAATTCGGATAGGAAAAATATTCTAAATCGTCGAAAGTTAGGAATATCCGATGCTTTCGTCGCCGAATTACGATTACTCCATTCTCAATACTTTACGCGGTAAGTACAGTACGTCTATTTGACTTTAGCGTTTAAATCGGATAGTAATATAGCGTATTAGTGTACAAATAAAGCTTTTTAGCTCGCCGACCGCCATAGTTCGAACGCTGTCGTCCCACGCGATATTTACGACGACGCACAGTGGGGCCAAATCCCAAAAAGCTGGCCGAAAGTCAAAAGCGTTATCAATTTGGCTGAAAGTCAGTATTCGAGGGTTTTGGGGATCGCTGATTACGAATCCGAAGTCAAAATTTTAAATGAAAACAAAATGACAAATTTAACACGAACCACTTTTATAGGAAAAGTACAAAATAAATCCATATATTGTTTAATACGATAAAACATACAATCAGTTGATTAAAAGTTCATGCATCGTCATCCAAAGAATAATTTGATTCACAATCAGATGATTCAACTTTGAAATCGCTGGAGCTTCCTGTATTTGCTGGTATACGTGGCGCAACTAACAATAAAACTGCTTCTGGAAGCAAGGACTTTGAGTTTTTTCGAGGTAATTCGCACAAACTCGAAATAAACGGATCGGATATTAATAATAAGCGTAAAATAATGTCTTCCACTGTTTTCACTCGTGAACTTTTCTTGCAAAATCTTCTCGAAACTTTTTAATGTATTTATTAGTAGACTCTTGAGCGTCTTCAGACATCTGTCCTATCGGCAATACCGATGAATTTATCACTTCTGCACCATGAATCAATATCTTATGTGCCGAAGTTGGCATGCAGAACCACGGATATAACTGCACAAAGTAACGAGCTGTCTGTAAGGCATAATCTTGAAATTCTATGAAATCGATTTCATGGCCACACGAAATTGTCTGCAATATGACATGGAAACGCTTAATCAAGTCCTCATCAACCCCTGTAATAGCAGCAGAAATGCTTGAGTTTTCGAAAAATTGTCGAGCGGTATTCTCATCATTCGAGCTACCGAAACCAGGCTTTGGTTGATCGACTATTAGACCCAATTCTATACGGAAACCCTTCTGTATATTCGTTTTTCAGAATCTTATTTCTTTATTTTCTTTATCACTATGCGCTTGCCACAGTTTGATTTCAAGCTTATATGCTACATGCAAACAATATTCAAAACACCAGACAAATTCAAGAAAAAGAGCAAAACATTCCGCGTCATTAATGTACAAAATTCAGAAAACTATGTTTTACATTGCAAGAACTCGCACCAATGACACAGTTGCAGCTAGTTGCAGCTAGTTTTAATTTTTTTCATTCAATAATAGTTCGATCTACAACATGCGATCGGTCCAGTCGCAGAACTCTACAGAATTTATGAACTTTTCTTTACGTGTTTAAAATTTTCTGTTGTAATCTTCCGTTCATTTTCGTACAAATCATTCGTTTATTGTTATCACATAAAGTATTATTATCAATTTTGTGTTACATAATGATATTCTACTTACTTGCAGCTGCAAATTCCATTTTTTAAATTTGAATTCGATTGATTTTTAGAGATTTGGCACCCTCTTGAATATAGCGTAGAAATCTTTGCTTACTGCATGACGCGTCTAGCTCGATTGAGGGTCCACTTTTAACTAAACTACAATAGCAAGTATAAGGGATAGGGGGCACTAAAGTCTAGAATTCGACCTTCGGACACTTATCCAACCGAACCCATGACTAAAAATTACCGGAACTTAAACTCTATTTTTCGACTTTTGGCCAGCTTTTTGGGATTTGGTCCCACTGTGCGACGTTGCTAAACGGCCTTCCTGTCGGTCTAATTTTTTGCCGTTCCCTCGTCCGTTGCCGCGTGAGTACCGGGCTTTAGATTTCGGCGGAAGGCTTTCCGGCAAAACTGGTCCTGTTTACGCCCGGGAGGCCCGAAAAATTTGGCCCGCTCCACCAGCCGGTCGGTCGACGGTTTCGTCCGTACCCTATTGTGACTTTTTCCCCTTCTGCCCGAATAATCGTGGTGGCCGCGCAATTAATTAATTATTAATTTAAATTGCAATAATCGCCAATTCGTATCGTTGGATAGAAATGTTATCGCATTAAACGCCATCCCTCCATTCGAAATTAGGATTCTTTTAGTTAAACATTAAACTTCAAATGAGAGTATTCGCTTGTGCCAACGATAGATCTGACATCTAGCGGTATTAGCGCAAACTACGTAATGGCGGTTGCTATGCGTATAAAGTCTGTGGTCTGTTAGAATTAGAAAGTGTTCTACCTACAATGGTAAATAATAAGTATTGCTGTGAATTTGGATGTAAGTCTAAAGGTGCATCAAACTCAGTACATATGCACACATTCCCAAAAAAATAAATTACTGCGAAAAAAATAAAAGAATTGTGCTATGTTTAAAATTCTTTTATTTTTACAAACGTTTTCAACCTATCTAATATAGGCCATCGTCAGGTTTAATTAGGGTTTCTGAAACGGGATCCCGAGATCCCGGTTGTTTTTTTAACCCGGGAAATTTTTCTTATCCCGGGAAATCCCGCAAATTTCTTAAAAATTCACTTTTTTTCTTATTTTGTGTTAAGGTTGAGGAGTTTTGCAAATAGAAAGCATAAATTAACTCATTCACTGCCAGAATACATTTGTATTTATTAATTTAAACCTACCTATTAGTTTTTTTTAATTTTTGCTCGTTATAGCATGTCACAAATGCTCAATAATCAATATATAGCTTATTTGTGGCATGACTATAAAATTTCTTTACTTGTCGAAACCTGTAATATCTGGAATAATTGTGCTTACGCTGTCTTGAGTTTTAACCATGCCCAGTAGCTTCAATAAATGCCTGACGCCAGATTGTGCAAATTGGGCAAGGATACAAACGAGTACAAAGTCTGCAAGTATGAAGTTTTTCTTCATAAACCTGATTATTAAAGCCAAATGAATTGCCGAATTATCGAGCTCTAAGCTTGATGCCGCTATTAAAGCAGCCAAGGTAGACAAATCAAGAATACTAGAGAGCGAAAGAAGTACTACAATCTCGAAAACGAACTCGAAAGCTTCCAGGCTACAGGTGAAAAAACACATAATATCTGTCTTCTCTTAAATGCATTAAACACTATTCCAATCACATCAATTGAATCGGAAAGGGCATTCTCGGTGGCAAGACTTTTCATTACTAAAATAAGAATTAGAGTGAGTTATCGGAGTATTGACCATCTTTGCTTTTTAAAATCTTATAAAAGTTTGCAATATTTTGTATTATATTTTATTTAAAAAACGAAAATTACCTTCTAAATTAGAAGTTCATTTTTTTAATTTTTAACTCAATTCAGAACATTTTTTTTGTTGTTGTTGTATGCAGTTTCCAGCAAACTTTAATTAATTTTTTTCTATTTGTGAAAATTTCTACGTTATTTAAAGGTAATTTTTATTATAGGCCTATAGACCTAACACAGCATTATTAATATGATTTTGGAGGTTACAAAACTTTAAAATTACTTTAAAAAATGGAAAATAATTATATCATTTGATTTCAAGATATTTTGTATACCTTAAAAATAATTAATTCTATCCCGGGATTTCCCGGGATCCCGGGAAACAGTTCACTTTTATCCCGGGATCCCGAGACAAGCAAAATACCGGGAAATGAGAAACCCTAGGTTTAATACATGGTATTATAAATGTTCCAAAATGGAACGTACCGTTTTTGAATATTTTACATATTTAAAATTTTTTTTAAATTTAACTTTAAAATAAATTAAAAGAAGTGTGTACATTAAATAAATAAATAAAAAGTAAATAAACAAATAAAACATAGAAAACAAAGCTAACTAGAAATAAGCATGATTTAAGGGTTTTTAAGTCCCATTATTTTTTCTATTATATATTTCCATACTGTTGAAAGAGCACTAGCATTTAGGCAACGGTTTTTCATTTTACTTTTATAAATTTCCACCTTTTCCATCTCCAACGCAATGAATGGAGAGTGCACCGTTTTAATGACTGGCCTCTTCTCATTTTACAATCGCTCCTTCAGTCTGCGCCATAATCGCTAATGTTGTTGTGTCGTTTGTCAACGTTGTACTGTATCTATGTTCTCTCATACATACCGCCAGGTTTCTTCTAGTCACACCCACATAATCTTTTTAATTCCTAACTGTTGATTTTCACATGAGATTTTATATATCCCAGCTTTCTCTCCCTTTTTTATGCTATCTTTATCGTTCTGTAGCGAGCTATAGATATTGGGTGCTTTTTTTCTTATAAAAACTTGAGAATGGTCTATAAAAGAACACCCAATATCTATAGCTTGCTATGGAACGATAAAGATAGCCTAAAAAAGGAAGAGAAAGCTGGGGTACATAAAATGGAAATATATAATAGGAAAAAGAATGGGACTTAAAAACCCTTAAATCATGCTTATTTCTAGTTAGCATTGTTTTCTATGTTTTATTTGTTTATTTACTTTTTATTTATTTATTTAATGTACACACTTCTTTTAATTTATTTTAAAGTTAAATTTAAAAAAATTTTTAAATATGTAAAATATTCAAAAACGGTACGTTCCATTTTGGAACATTTATAATACCATGTATTAAACCTGACGATGGCCTATATTAGATAGGTTGAAAAGGTTTGTAAAAATAAAAGAATTTTAAGCTCAGCAAAATTAGATGATGGTGAAACTGAAGTGAATTAGTTGCTAAGAAGTTATCAGTTTTAGCATTTCCTCTCCTTATAAGACATCTTTTTCGATCACCCACACATTCTAAAATGCCACAAAGTGTAATCATCGTGACTTAAACAACTACGAAATTAACCAGGATTAATGTCGGACACAAATGCGGATAAAACGTTTTGACTACAGAGAGAAAAGATATTAAAAAGACAACACACACATGTAACTCTCGTATATTACCACGCACGCTATACCCTTTGTGGCAGCCATTTTGGTCGACTCATACGTCACCTATGCACAACTGGCACAAGCGAATTAAATCGATGTATTTTTAAAAATTTGATAACTAATCGTATTTTTCTAAACACTTGGTAATTTTTTATACCGCGTAACGGGCGACGGTAAAAGAAGCCAAACGATACTTTTAATTAATTGAAAATCGTACGTATTTTCTGTTAATAGGCGATAATAAAAGATTATAATTTTTAAAATCGTTTTAACAATACGTTTTATTTATATCGTATTAACGGAAAATATTGTACCGTACCTACCTTACATACTTAAAAATAAATCGTTTAATCAAAAATAAAGACAAAAGATTTACGTCTAGTCAAATATCGCCCGAAGATGGTCCTGGCCAAACCGGCGATTTTCGACCCGTGAAACGCCAAAATTTTTCCAGGTTATTAAATTATTTTGGAAAGAACCCGGAAGAACAACGAGTGTACGTCACGTGTCGAAACTAAAATTTTTTAAATTGATTACGCGAGTTTTTCGTTGTAATAAACGTAGAGCTCAGCCACGCGTTTAATGCTAAAGTGTCAAATTTAATCGTTATTATCTCCGAGACCGACAGATCGATTTGTACGAAATTTAAAATATTTAGTGTCTGCCGCGAGAACTACGGAAGCCTTAAATTTCGAATAAATTCGTCGGGTCGTTCCGGATTTACGCAATTTTTCCACTAGACTCGGCCACACCCGGCTACCGGAAAATCTAGGAGTCTGCCCGCGCTTAATAGATCTTTACAAAGTTTTATTTTAAAATAATATAAAATTATAGCCCACTTTTTGAATATTAACGTTTCGTTGACCGATCGTCTACCGCGCGACGACGTTTTGCCATTACTCTTAATCTATTAATTAATGCGAGATACCATGGGGGTAGCGAGGGGGGCCTGGGTGGGCACGGCCCCTCCCAGGGAACCTGGTGCCCCCCCAGAAAATCACAGCCGAAAAAGTGTTGAGTCAATTTGCAAAAACCTAAAGCTAATAAGAGTTTTAAATACTAAAAAAAAAAGTCAACGGCTCGCTCGGTGCCCAATAATGAACAATAATTCAATTTTGTGTCAGGTTGGCCTCAACTAGGCCCCCCTATAACAAAACTCTGGCTACGCCCATGCGAGACAACAGCATTTTAAAAACTTCTACTTGTTGGTTTAAATTTCGATTTGTGACAATCGGACAAATTGCTGTATAATTTTCCATAGTTTTTAAAATACGGTTTAATAAATTTACTTAATAAAATTAAACGGATTCTCTCCGTCTTCTGCATTATTAGCAAAGGCGGGACACTCCGATATAACATTTTCCATGGTAAAAGGAAGTATTTCCGTTAACGCTCTTTTAAGGCTCTGGTCTAGTTTCTGGGAAAACGATACAAAATCTGGTTTAGGATATTTATAAAACAATAATAATTTTAAATATTTTTTAAATTAAAGGTAAAATGAAGTTTAATAAATCGGGGTGCATTAAGCGCATCAAAGGCGAGTTTTGTTGGAACGGTCGAAAGAATTAGAATTATCTTCGACCGTTCTTACTAGATACCCTCCTATCGTTGATTCCTTCGGCACGTTGTAACGATGCAAAAAATACTTTTCAACCGTCGATCGCGATTTTGCTTAGATGTAAATTCGGAAATTGTCGACTGGTTACGACGCGGTTGTATTTTTTGTCTATATGATTTTTCAGTTTTTCCAGGACTGGACATATTTGACGCATCTGTCGTAGATACGAGGCCAGTTTTTCAGATGTTTTGAATTCTATAAGCTACGCTCGCCGCGTCCGTCCGATCATTTCCTCCCCTCGTTCGTCCGATAAACCCAAAGAGTGACTCTACATCTCTGTTAAGAAGGATGCGCACACGCGGTGCAGAAAGGAAAAGCGGCGGAACGACGCCACTTTTCTCGCTGCAGTTGGTCGAATTCTATCTTTTGCCGCGACCTCCTCTTCGACGCGTTTCTATCGGCCACTAGCAGTTCGTCCGGTAGAGTCGTGTTTTAATGGCGGAAAGTTCCAGGCGGTTAACCGAGGTAACTAACATCAGAATAAAGAAGAAAGGATGATAAATTTAACACAAATAACCATATATAATTTAATTGAAAGAACGAAACAACCGAATCTTACTGGAAATACTGTAGTATTCTTTATCGAGGAATAACCGTATTTTGTACACCAGTTCTTTATCGATCCAAGAAAATATCATTAATCCAAAAACTTCTAGTTAAATAAAGCGAGCCCGTTTTATTACACCTTCGCGGGCCATAGGTAAAATAATATTTACGGACCCCTTTACAAATTTTGTGTTACTACAAATATAAATAAAATTGTAATATTAAAGTATTTTTATTTTTACATTTTACTTACATTGTATTTTTGGGGCTACAATAAAATTATGCAGCAATAAACATTATATTTTTCTCAACAAAACACCGCTTTAATCCGAACTTCACCGAACAGATCTAATTCGCATATACAAACATTATATAATTCTCAGTGATGATGTTAGATGTCCGAGCAGTAGGTAATATTATTATTAATTATTAACCCTCGAATATGGCGCTAATAATATAGTAATTCGCAATACTAATAAAACAATGGACGTTTAGAACCTATTACGGGCCCCGGGCAAGTGCCTCGCCTGCCTGGCGCCAAATTAGGCCCTGATTTTTTATTGCGGGTTTTGTACCAAAATGGCAAAATAATGCTACGGTTCTCGATTACGGTACGCTTAAATTTATTATTGGAATCTGCAAATGACGATACAAATTGATTATTAATTATGTTACGGTGGGTGACATCGAGAGTGACGAAACGTAAAAAAAATTTTGATACAGTAAAAGAGTATTGCAAAAGAGTAGAAAAATGAATAAACTAAATATTTAAATTATAAACCAAATCAGAAAAAAAATACAGTAGACCGTCGTTTATCCGAAAGCTGATTATCCGAAACGTCGGTTATCCGAAAGCATTCCAGTCGGCAAATTAAAATTTTCGCTAGTGCTGCGGCGCTGCAATCTTCGGCTATTTCTTAAGCTACTCAAATATTTTACGTTTTTGATACTAGATTAACATCTAAAGTATAATTTTTTATTGTTTTTATATTTTTCAATATATTTATTTTGTCTGTACAAAATAAAAAAATAATTTTTAACGCTACAATAGTCTTCGTTATGCTTAACATCGACGAAAATTCAACGCGAAGCGACACGCAACGAAGAAAAATTTCAACATGGGATAAATAAATTAATATATTTTTCGCACATGATTGGTTATCCGAAAAATAAGTTATCGGAACCACCCCAGTCCCCAATTGATTCGGATAAACGACGCTCTACTGTAAACTGAATTGAAAAAAAAAAATACTAGATTTAGCGCTGGTTATTTTGTGGTGTATGAACGTGGCGGAAAGTCGAGAGGAGGCGATACGATTAATTCTGTCATTGCTGTCGAATGTCCGTTCAGAATTGATAGAAAACTTGTTTTCTATCAATTCTGAATTCTATTAGAGGCGCAAATTTATAAAAGAAAATAAAGATAAAAGTTGTCCAGGAAATAAAATAAGTGAATACCGTAACGTTTCGACTCGGAATACTCGAAGGACTCGTAGATGCGCTCTTCCAGTTGTCAGATTCGCGGTAGGAAAAGCAACGCCAATTTTTCAAATGATTTTATGTTGGAAGAAGTTGAGTAACGACTTAAGAGAAGATGGCCGAGCGGTCGAGGTAGCAGCCTACCGCTCCGTGAGACCCGGGATTGAATCCGGACGAGTGAAGGAATTCCCGGGAATTTTTGGGGGGTCCCTCACCATCCGGCCAAACCCATAATGGGCCCGCTTTAAGAGGCCCTTTTAGTGTCCACAGGGAGTAAAGAGTATTAAAAAAAAACCTACGAGGAATCGAGTTACAGAATCTACAAAAATAACGTAAAAAAATCTGTTTACGTTATAGTTGTTATTGTTAACTTTTGATTTAATTTATTTTTTGTTTTTTCGGTTTGTAGACACTGGAAAAAAGCCTAACGGCCACTGTCTTTTTTCAAATAAAAAATAAAAACAACGAGGATGCTGCAAGTTCATTAGAAGACAAAAACGAACTTTTACAGTTCTTTGGACAAGTATCGGAGGAAAATTTATCGCGAAATTAATACTCGTAGCATTTGCTAGCCATCGACCACGCCGTCTCGCCCCATCCCCATCTCGGTCGCTTTGTGCGGCGGAAACAAAACGTTTTATTTTTTCTAGATTTTTAAAATTACGGCCACAATGGTCGCAACCACGCGACGTGTCCGCTGTCTCGTAATCCGATAGAACCGACGTAACCTCTTTGTCACCGCGGTTACTTCGTTAAGTACCGCGGAACGACCGATGACCAGTGCCGGCCCGAGGTAAGTTTTAGGATGGAGCAAGATCCTATTATGGCGCCCCCCTTGGTTGCCCCTAATTTAAGCCAGTGATGCATGCAAGCAGGGCCGTGCCGTAGATTTCCTCAGTGTGATGAGAGTCTTCGAAATGCCTCCCCTTTTTCTCTAAAATACCTCCGGTTGTGATTTAAAAAAAACTGCACAAATTTTACGAATACTATTTTTACTTTGAAAATAAAAATTACTTTAAAATAATGATATCAAGTATCAACTACAAGAATCTACTACAGTTTTACCCTTCTAACTTCAACTTTAGCAAATTCGTTAATTAGGGAATCGTAATCTAGAGTGGCAGCCAATGTAGATTCAATAGAAATTAATGATAGATTTCTAAGTTTTGTTTGGCTTATTGAACTTCTTAAGTAGCGTTTTATTAATCTTAATTTGGAAAAACTTTCCATTTTAGTGGGGGACGTCATGAAAATGCACACTAAAAAGGATTTTTGGAAATTTCAACCCCCCTCGAGGGAAGAAGAGGAGAGAGTCAATTTTAGTCAGTATAAAGTGTAAATAATAAACAAAGAAAGTAAATAGTGACATGTATAGTATACATTTTGGCAATTAATAAATATTTTAATAATTTCCATCTTTTGGACAACCCAAAAACAATAAATAGAAAATTCGAAAAATTCGAAATATTGAATTTGAAATATATAACAAGTTTTTTTTTAGATTTTAAAATTTAAAATTTACCATATAATTCAAGTAAAGCAAGCAAGTAAGTTAATTCTCCATTATA
>NW_019386446.1:22668-35310 GCF_000671375.1 Centruroides sculpturatus | reverse complement strand
ATTCTAGATTACTTACAAAAACAGTCTTTTATATATAAAAAGCAAAAACTATATTACATACAAATGTACGAACAAATAAAAACCCGGCGAAGCGGGTCCTTGCAGCTAGTAAGTAACTAAAATTGCTGTAAAAAAACAATAATTTTCTTACCTGATATACTTTTTAAACACAAAAAACTGAATTAGTAAAAATATTATACTGATACAGATATATATCAGATTCACTGATTAAACACAGCACAGCCACTCGCTACTTATAGAGACAAACTAACGTTAAAGCCAAATATTGTCAATAATTTAAGGTCAAAGCAGAACTATCAACACGTTACACGTGCAATTGTCTTTTATGATAATTGCCGCCTCAGCTTTTAGGAGAGTCGCGCGGTATATTACAAACAAAAACAATAGCTTTGCGCTGTCTTGTCAAAAGCCTTTTGACTGCCACTCTCCAACAATGCATTTGCACCATAAACCGAAATCAAAGGGTACCGAAAGCACTTAAGCAGAGGCATGCGATAAATAATTAATAATATACATCAATATCGGAATAACATAGATCAATATAGAAAAGCGTTGCGTAAAAATTTTTAATTATTGAATGGTTCAAATAATATTTTGATTTCGCTGCTTATGCCGCCCGCTTACGATGCCGCTATGATGCATCACTGCATCATAGCACGGCACGGCCCTGACTTAGTCAAATAGCTCCTTAGAGTGGAATCAGAGACGGTCCTGCTAGGTGTGCGGTGTGTACATGCACACGGGCTGCCAAATCCCGAGGGTGCCGATACCGGTCAATTTCAAATGCCTCTTTTGTCGCATCACTAATATACCTCAAAAGACGCGACAGGGTTCTTGTAAATTTTAAACGTTTCTCACCACAGCTGTAAAAGTCTAAATACGTTAAACTTAATAGATTGTCCATCGTTTGTTTTCTAACTGATTCGTTTTAGGACCAGGTGTTGTCCACGGAAATTCCCAAAATTTACAACTTTTCGATCACTCTCGTTGAACTGGAAAAATGTCTGTCTTTATTACATCTAATATTTCGAAGAAATCAGTCCCAATGTACCAGTGGCGTAGCGTGGGTGTCAGCTGCCCAGGGCAGAGGAAAATTTCGCCCCCTTATTTAATTCGCCCCCTATAAGGTATCTCAATTTAAAAGACTAAAATTCAGTTTCGTCACAGAATAAGTAATGAAAAATTCCTTGCTAGTGTTGCCACCTTTTTAAAATCGCTGACCCGGACGGCAGGTGAAGTTTGTTCGAACAGAAGTTCCTGACGGAATGTCATTTTGCAATGCGAAGAATAATGTGCAGTGCATGCTGGTTCTACATCAGTTACAGTTGGGACTAGGGAGACTTGGATAGGAGTAACGCAAGTGACCTAGCTCTATTGGATATTGGAGGTGTATATATATACGAATAAATCGTACAAGAAAAAAAAAAAGTCGACAGATAGCGCAAAAATGGTGAGTCGATTCCCAGGCTGTCCGGATGATAACACTATTCCGTGCTCATTTCAATCGGTCCGAATCGTAGGTGGACAAAAATATGAAAAAAAAATGGTTCAAATTCTTACAAGATATTGTTTATTTATTGTGAAATTTTTCCGCCCCTTAAAAAGTGCCGCCCGGGGCGGGGCGCCCCTGCCGCCCCCATTACGCTACGCTACTGCACTGTACTCGGCTAGAGATTGGTTAAGTTAAGCTTTTTCTAATATGGCGATTCTGGTTGGATGGTACAGGCGCTTCGAAGTAGACTCGCCAACTAAAACAGCGGTGCCTGCGGTGACAACTCTGTTGGCACCGCAGGTGGCACCCCTGCCTGTAACCTAGGCGAGGGTGTAACCCCGCCCACGCGCGTCTCAACAGATAAGGCCATTCATATACTGGCCACACGCTTGCAATTAAAATATCGAAAAGTGAAAAAAATATTTTTTCCTTTAATTTTCTTTACCACTGAGGCGCCCCCTAGGACTTAGCGCCTGGAGCGGCTGCTCAGTTCGCCCTATGGTAGGGCCGGCTCTGCCGATGACGTCGTAACTGTGATTTTTAAACGCGGTCGGTTATTCGGTATATTTCGGAAAATGTAATCCGAATAACCGGCAATAACACCGGTAAGAATTTCCAAACGCCAACTAAATCGTAACGGGGCACCCGACTAATTCCCGCTTCCGTCGTGGGAGGACGCCTCCGTCAGTTTCCGGTTCCCGTCGGCGATCATGTCGGTTTCTCGTTTCGTCGTCGGTGGATTTGGTCGGCAGTTTTCTCTCCGTCTCTTCTGCACCAGGTTTCTTTGGCTTTTCCTTTCCGTCCTCGGGCGTTTAAACCAACGACCGCCAAATGCGGGTAATTTAAACCACGGGATTTCTAGTCGAAACTATGAAAATATACGCTCGGTGTCATCCGTTCCGAAGTTTCGGTACGCGCGCGATTGCTAACGAACGAAGCGATATTGTTTGTTTACTAAATGTCGGAATTGACCCCACCAGTCCAAAATAAGACGCTAAATATTTCGCGACGTTTAATTCCGAGAAACTTAGTAGGGAACAAACGATGGAGGATACGATCTTCCATTTTCGTTTCTTCCGAAGCCCTCTGAGAAAAAGTACCAAAAAACGCATTAAAAGCTGCCCTGGAGGGCTCAATTCGGGTTCCGAATGAGACGTTTGAGACCTTATCGGAGCTGTGGAGCATACCTTTGGGAGCAGAAAAGTCAAACGGGACATTACATTACATTAAAAGAGTAGACAGGTTGTCTGTATGTGCACAGACTTTACCTCTAAGAAATCAGAAGTGATGAAATTGAAATTAGAAGAGGAAGTGATAGTAAGTAGAGAGGGAAACAAAATAGGAAAAAATTGAAGGGAAGTGCCGAATCATTGAGCATCTGTATCGTAATTGTTGAACGAGTAAAAATACGGTTACGAGACAAAATATGTTCGGTGAAACAATATAAAAACAAACGTGACAAGTTTGCGCATGTGGGTGAGTGTGTACGGCAAAGGGTGGTATCGGACACAATGTTTTAACAATTACGAAGTACGCCATTTATTACCGCTTTATATATATAATTTATACAAATACCGACGCTCGATAAAGAGTGGAGTATTATTATATAAAGTTAGATGTAGAACAAAAGATGATTATTAGTTATTGATATGGCTAAGTCCGGGCTAAGTCTCATATTTAAATGTGTAGTGCTGTAAATTGGGCTGACAAAGAGATAATACGTTATAAAATTTAGCATTAAAAACATTGAATAAACTAGGACATATAAACCCAGTGGGTCTAATTTGCGTATGCGCGGTAGTCAAATTGCGGGTCAGACGAATTGGGCCGGTGGCCGTCCTACCTTAAATGATGTCGGCCCAGATGTGGGATGTGGCCGCTCGTCTCACCGGCTGATGGAATTCGTGGGCCCGAGTTTTATTTGTATTGCGTATGAAATTCTTCATTTTTGTCCGTAGATTTTTGTTATCGAAAATGTCTGCGGAATTGGGGGGTCGGTCGAGTCCTGTTTGCAGACATTCTTTGAATAGTTCTGCACGTTGTTGGTTGTATTTGTTGCAGCTGGAGAAAATGTAGCACGTCGTCTTTGCTCTGTCCGTTGCAATCGCAAATGCTATCGATCCGCTTACCAAAATGGTGCGGGTATGATGCGAAGTTCCCGTGTCCCGTAAGGCACTGGGTTGCCTCTGCATCTGGGCCGAAGTATTTGGTTTTTTTAAGATGCGCAAGGGAAGGTATAAAGTTGTGTCTTAGTCAAACGAGACATTCCAATTTTCAACACCGATCTCGACGTTCATTAAAATTTGTTCCTTTTTTTTGACGTCAAAGTATCGCCAACGTAATGCACTCGGCACTCGACGGATATGTTGACCGCTACTTTCCAATGAATTACGGATAATTGGAGCGACGTTTGAATAAAAAATGATGACGAAGCGGGAGATACGCGTTACCGTCGATAATAAAACTTATCACTTTGTGGTTGATGAAAAACAGCAAAAATGATGACAGAAGGTAAGATTTTAAAAAATTGAATATCATTTCAAGTAAGCAATACATTTATTTTTCATTGTTTTTGTCAGATCACAATTATTTACTTGCGTATATAAATAAACTTTGATCTGAGAATCGTAAGCGTTCGGCATTGACAAGTACTGCACATATTTTATATTAAAATTGAATGTTGTATTTAACCAAATAGATAATTATTGTTTTTATAAATTTTAATGAAATTCCTCTATTTTATTTTTTACATATATATTCAATGATAGAACAATCATCATCTGAAAGATCAGAAAAAACAAATGTACAACTTTCAGAAACAGAAAAAATTGGTAAGTATATATTAAATAATAATATACAATAAGGATACTTTGTAATTATTATATATTGAGATTTTCTTTTAATTAATGCAATTCAAATTGAACAAATAAACATATATAAATATACATGACCAAATAAACATAAATAGCAGCTTTATATTAAATATAGACAATATACATTTGATAGAATAAGTGTTCATTAATTAATTTTTTGATTAATTATTTTTAAATGTAATAGTTCAAAAAAATTTTCTTGACAATACCAAAACAGCATGTAGTATTATGTATATTATATCAGATATCATGTTAAAGATTTTGTGTAAATAATAAATTATAGCAAACTATATAAGAATGCAAAATAAAGATTTTTTTTTTGTAATTTTTAAGCTAATGAATGGACTCGCCAAGCAACTCTTCTACTTATAAACACAAGGATAGAGATGGAAGAAGAATTCCTCAAGCCAATTCAGAAATCCAAATTATGGCTAAGGATTTCTGACACACTGAAAAAAAATGGGTACACTTTTCAGCCAACAGAATGCCATGCTAAGTGGCGAAATTTAATGTGTACCTATAGAAAAAATGTAGACAGAACAAAAGAGTCTGGTGGGGGTGCTGTAAAATGGGAATATTTTCATACATTTCATGAAGTGTATGGAAATAGATCAAATGTGGATCCCCCCAATAACTATCTTAGAAGTTCTTTGTCATATACCTCTCAAAACAACTGTCAACCACATGAAAATAATTTAATTTCTGGAGCAGAATTGGAGCAGAATTTAATTTCTGCTCCAAGTACATCCAATTCTCAAAGGGAAACAGAAACCGAGAGACCGCAAAAGAGGAAGAAAACTAGTGATGAACCACCATTGTGGTTTAAAAAATATTTAGAAGAAAAAAAAATAGAAGACAAAAAAAAAGCAGAAATTGAAGAAAAACGATGGACTGACTTAAAAAAAATAGAAGAAGAGAAATTAAACGCCATGAAACAATTAACGGATGTTTTGTTGAAATTGGCAGAAAATAAGAAAATGTAAAATATTTCAATATTTTAATAAAATTTTTTTTGTTTCGATGACTCATAAATGTATTTAAGATTTACCAAAATACATCTATTCAAAAAACGAAAGCACTTTCAATAATGAACAAAGTTTATTAGAATTATGTAATTCACAATTACAAATAACTAAAAGTAATAACAAAATGTTAAATATATGATTAATACTTTTCCTGAAACTGGTTCAAATATTTAATAAAATTTTGTTTAAATTATACATTATAAATGCAGATGAACGTGGTATCATTGTGATTAAAAATTCACAACATAATAGCAGACAATAATAATAATTACAAACTTGATTTTAATGTAATAGAAAAAAAAAATAAAAGTAGATATTTCGTAACCATTATGATTGGTATGTATTTAGCAATTTTCTCTTTTGCTAATTCCGTCTTGATACTCTTCTCCAAAATTCTGAGAACTGTTTTGAAAATTATCATTTATAGTACAAGCATCTGTAGGTACAGGTAACCCCCGTATAACAGGAGTTACGTTCCAAAAAATTGCCGTGTCATGCGAATCTGTGTTATACGAAACAAAGAACTAGTGCGAAAAGGGGTGTTAGGTTCCAAAAATTGAAAAACATGCTGTTAAATCCTTATTTAAATCAGATTTATTATTTATTTTTTTCATAGGTAAATTACTTATTTATTATTTAAGTAAATATTTTACCAAAGGATTATTCATCCTATATGATGATCTCAGCATGAGCATCAACAACTGGTAACAGTTTTTGGGTGCGTTTGTTAATAGCGGTCGTTCTGCAATGGGGGTGCACTGCATTTTTTAGGCATTTAGGAACGACGGTGAAAGAAAGATGGTGGCACCCGTCCTATCGATAGGATCGTGATGGAGGAATCTATAATTCTAAAATGAACTTTTAGAGGCAAAAGAAGGGTCTCAATTGTAAAATTTAACCATTAAATGAATTATTGTTGAAAGAGCATTCAAAGTAGCCACGAAAACAATTAGAATGCTCGCGTGGAGTTAGGTGGAAGTATAAAAGAATGCACCTTTTATTACATTTCATGTTGCACGAGGGTTTTACCCAATTTCCGAACCGTGTTAGAGTGAACCCGTGCTATAAAAGCACCGCGTTATACGGGGGATGTTCCCAATTCTCGAAGCATGTTAGAGTGAATCCGTGCTATAGAAGTGCCATGTTATATGGGGGTTACCTGTATATCAATGTATAAAATGCACAAATTATGCAATATACAGCCAGTAATAATCACTTCTGGAATCAAATCCCTTCAAAACATGTAGATGTTTCAGCCTTCTAAATCTGCCAAATAATTGTCCAAATGCTTGTTCAATAACAATTCTAGTTGAACTGAGAATTTTATTGTAATGTTTTTTCATATTGTTAAAGTGTCCATTATCACGATAAGGAGTTAATAATTTTTCGGATAATGGATATGCACTATCACCTAATAAATGATAATTTTCTGAAATTATCTTGGGATTATGTTTCATCTTTAGAAAGAGAGGACTTCTTCAGAAAACTCTGGCATCATTTGATGAGTCTGGCCAACCACCAAAGACATCTATAAATTTTAATTTTGCATTACATACAGCCTGTAGAATGACAGAAATGAATTTTTTCTGTTGAAATGTGCAAACTTTTCATTTTTGGAGGCTGTAAATGGAATATGAGTTTCATCAATATAGCCTAAAACTCCAGGAACACTGTTGCATCCTCTCAGTTCATTAAATTCTTTAACAGTTCTTTCAATTTCTTCTTCTGTAGGCCACTGGATAACTCTCTCTGCTATTTGCATTATACCCTTACAGAATGCAACAAGTTCTCTGTGGGCAAGGCCCTGTTCAATGCCAAATCTGTCAGCAACACCTCAAATAGATTCTTGGTTGCCAACCATAATGATGATAATATGGAATCTTCACTTTTCATTGCTGGCTTTTTTTTAGTATATTCCAAAATAATCATCTGCATCAAATGCTGAAATAAAAATAAAATTTCTTAAAATGGTGATTGCTGCTTAAATATCATTTCATTTGCCACATAAACGAAATATTTTAGGTAAAATTATATATATATTTTAAAGTTTTGAAACAATTAAATTTTTTAAAATTAAACGCTTCTATCCTTTGTGAAAATAATTACAGTAAAATATTTGACAAACTAAACAGATAATTATAATTTAAACACTTTTACACACCTCAACTGTTGAATGCGTCAAATGAAAGTGAGATTTAAAATCTTCCATAGAATATAAAGGAACTATCTATTCTACATATCCTATTATTTTGGCCTTCTTTTTCTTTGTTTTCTTCCATAGCTGCTACATTTACATGTAGAAACAGTTTGTAGTCATCGTCTTCGTGTTTTCGTTTTGTACAAAATCATTGCATTGTCACTAAAAATATTGCAAAATGCTGTAACAGCAGAAGAAATTATACACTTGTCCACCATCTTGCTGAAAATGGAATTATGGGAACTAAGCACTTCGTACAAAGTTGGAATGTCAGCGATGATGTCAAATTGTTGACTTCAACACTCAACACTTGCGTTGAAAATTGGAATGTCCCGTAAGGAACCACACTTCTACTAGCCACCCTTTGTGAGATGCAACTCCCCAAAATCGGGTTGCGTGAGATTGCCAGTTGCGTCACTCTACTAAGACTCGTTTAATTATTTAGCCCATGCAACTGTGCTGGCTTTGAATAGCCCGCTTGACTGTTTGTGGAGTACTTGATGTTATATGGTTTTAGGGAGTGTAGAGGCTTGCACCCATCCGGGTGCCAAGGTGCGAGCAATAGCCAGCACAGAAGCGCATGACTACATGCAGAGTATCGGTTGAGGTTGGCAAAATGTGTTAAAAACTGACCTTTGGAGGCAAATATCTTGAAGTATTGTGTTTACAGGTATGGTTACATTGACTTTTCTGCTCGTACGAGAGGCTGTACAATTCTGGACATTGAAAAACCCCTCGTTCGGAGCTTGAATCATACATAACCCTTAGAGTCTTGATTTGCATTTGCTCATTGCGTCATTTGCATTTGCTATCTTACTCTGTTAGATTGATGTGTTACTGTATGTCGTATTTTCACTATCGTGCATCTCATTATCCAAAAAAAAATTGGTTTCTGATGTTGTATTGTTGTAGTCTTTTGTTATTTGTGGACGTAAAGGCTGGGTGTTAATGTTATGTTTATTTTGGATTTCCTGGAACAAAATTGGTTGTCCTAATTGTGATCTGGCGAAATGTCATGCTGGGCTTTCCCATTTATCTTTATTTTGATTAACCGAACTCTCTGCATTTGTTATTCTCTTTCCAATAATTTTTAAGCTACAGTTGTTTTTAAAACTAATTCTTCGTTTTTTTTTACTGCCAATGATAAAGGAGTGCCAATGAGGGAACAGTGGATGTGGAGGAAGTGGAGAAGTTTAGAATCCTGGCTTCTGGCTGGTGGGATAAGAATGGTGCAATGAAAGGTCTGCATGCCCTCAATCCCTTGCGGGTGTCTCTGGTGCGGGATGGTCTGGTGAGAACTGGAGCTGTTTCGCCCCAGGCCACTGAAGGACCTCTGCCTCTGCAAGGATTGGAAATTTTGGATGTGGGCTGTGGAGGAGGAATTCTTTCTGAGGTAAGTCGTCCTGTGTTAAATACTAATAGTGTTTTGGTAATCCCCGGTGTCAGAACAGAAAATTTTAATATGATTCGATTGGCCAACTGTATCGCGTGAAATGTTACGAACTTGTTATAAAACTGTGAATGGCAAAATTTAGAAGCAGTAATGATATGTGCCCATCTGTAGGAATTTTGACGAAATGCCCAGTTTCTGACATGATCATTGGATGAGCTTTATTCGTTTCGGTTTCCTTTTAAATGTGTTTAATGGTGTATACTTTTTTGAAACACAAGCCAAGATTTTCACTGAAAATTGTATGTTGAGTTTGTTTTAAGCGTGCCATACTGTCATTATTGTTTTTGAGTTCTGTAAAGGTTCTTGGTTTGTTTATGATTTTTGATGACTATTTTTCACAGACAAAACATTTTTCCTGAGTCATCATGAAAATTGTAACATTTTTTTGAATTGGTCGCTTTGTGCTCTCTTTGATAATATGTTTATTAGTGACTTAAATAAAAAATTAAGTTGCGTGATATACTATATTTTAAATTGTTTTTGTCTGTTGTGGATGAGTAAAAGCAAAAATTGCTAGCTGCATGCTTATAACTGATTACTGAGAGTAACTGAAATATTGGATATTATTTCAAATGGTGTGTTTGAAACAAATCCTCTCAGATAAAATTTCTACATCACAAATGAATTGCCTTTATGAGTACCTGTTGGGCATTGAGGTGTTTGTCTAATTATCTAACCATCTGACAAGTTGGTGGATGCTGTCCACAAAGAAATGCTGTGGCCTTTGGTGACAGAAAACCCAAATGACCTTGTGCACCTCAGTGTCAGAAGCAAATAGACTGTTTTTCAATTCCTCCTTCAGAGCTTGAAGATTTAGAAATTGTGGAACAAGATCTGAACTTCAATGATGGACTGATTGGCGTTTGGTTGGAGGTCTCCTGAACCTCCTACTAAAAGCCAGCCAGTCTATCCTTTATGCTGTTTGTAATGTGCAGTCGTGTTGTTGCATGCCAAGGTAAAGCCTCATATCAGCCTACCTGGCCACTTGTTTTTGAGACCCTGTTACAATCTTTTTATTTAAAAAAACCTTAATACAACGGATTTATATAGTATAAACAAATTTAATTGTTCTGATTGAGAATTATCATATCATTATAATGATTAAAATGGCGCTTAAATGGTAATAAAATATAAATCAAAATGNCCAAGGTAAAGCCTCATATCAGCCTACCTGGCCACTTGTTTTTGAGACCCTGTTACAATCTTTTTATTTAAAAAAACCTTAAATTTATTTAAAAAATACTTGTATTTTTAACTGCTCTAAAATGGCAAAAAGCTTAATTTAAGGATAGGGATGGGTTTTATAAAAAAATTGTGAATGCTAGTAATGAGTAAAATCATCACTAAGTCCCATCCTATAGGAGATACTGATGACTCCCTTTATCTTTCCACCTCCTCTACCTTTAATCACCAAAATTTAATAGTATTAATGCCCCTAATAAACAAACCTTTCTGCAAAATTTCAGAAATTTTGAACAAAATGCATGAGAGTTATTAAGCTTCAAAGAGAGTGAATAAAATAAAATAAAATAAAACCTTCATACAGGAAAACCCCCAAATTTTTTTTGCATTTTTCAACATTTCTAGATCATGAGTCCAAAAATGTAAAATTCTTTGGGAGGCCACTTTGTCCAATTGCCATACTTTTCTTCTGTTATATATAACTGAGAGGAAGTAAGATTAAATTGAGTGAAGTAAGACTCAAATTTTTTTAATTTATAAAAAGAAAAATAAGTCCTAAATGTAACTAATAATTTATTATTGATAGAACCAATATTATGTTTTATGGAGACAGTTTAATTTGTTGGTTCAAGACTAACTACAACTATCACTCGTCTTTATTATTGTATTGTACAATTTTAATTAGTTTTAATTTAGTATTTTATGTAATTGTGTACACAGTGTACTGTGTTATTTGTGATATAGTGAATATCTTAGTTAATGTTCTTTCCCAACTCCGTCTCGTTCAGTTGGTTTCCTGTGTATCACGATTCGATGTAATGAATCAGGTTCATTGGAAAGCACACCTCCACACTCAAATTGAATATATTTACAGTTTATTTACAGTTGCAGAAAGTACAAGTTAGAAAACATAGTATATGTACAGTATAACCCATACGTGGTGATTCACGTGCCAGATTGGCGTCTGGAGACTAATAACCTTTGGAGAGACTTTAATCAGCTTGTGGAGTCGGCTCAACTGCACGGTCAGTCCGGTCTCTGCACTAACCCGTCCCTGAGATGATTTCCAGAGGAGAACACTCTCTCTACACTCAGCGGGCTTCCTAAGTGCCTGAGACTACCGTGTACCAGTCTCTTGCCCTTTCCTCCTCTCGTTCGGCCCGCAATTTAAGGTTTTTTGGACGGGTCGGCTTCCGACCAATCACAACCCTTTTTTTTATGCTCGGACAGCTTACACTCGGGTCCACCGTCATCCGACAAGAGGGGAGCTTACACAAACGTCCGCCACTTGTTTACGTTCGTTTGTTTACCAGATGGTAAATGTACTAACGTCTGACTGCAGTGGGTCCCATTAACAAAGCCGGTGCTTCCTTTGTCTTCACTTTGTTTACAAGACAACACCTTACAAGTGGTATTACCCGACCGCACGTGGGTCCAATTGACAAGGTCGCGCCTCTTTTGTCCCCACTCTGCTAAAAGGCCAATACTTTACAGATATCATAGTGTAAACTGTTTTGTTACAATATTTTAGATATTTGAAGTGTCCAATGCTGTAACATTGTAAATGCCATTTTTTCTAAATACGTTTTATTGAAGAATTGAATTCTAAATGCAATGTTTTCTGCCACAAAAGAATATTGTGACAATATTGGCTGTATTTTGAGGATGAATTTATGTGAAAATATAACATTTAAAGTGCCAGAGTGCAAGTTACATGACTTTTGGAACGTAAAATGTTGCAGCTTATATTTACATCGTTTTGATATTCCAGAGATTTGTAACACTGTGAGTTTTTTACTATTTTATCGTAAAATTGAAATGAATTCATTTATTAGAAAAAATGTGTTTTACCTCTCCTGAAAAGTTTCTTTTTTGGCATTTACAACATTATGGCATTGCACGCTTCATTTATTGTGTTAACTACCATGTGTCTAACCTTTAAGTAGGCTGATGAGGTGTCTGTACTTAGAATGCATTCCCATATTAACCCTTAACTGGTTTTATGGGGGCCGCGCGGCCCCCACGCGTCATATTTTTACGATTTTTTAAAAAACTAAATATCGTGCGCAGCTGCCATTTTATGTAATCTCATTACGTCGCGACTCTTAGCGAGTGCCAAATGTTCGGCCCTGTAGCACTTACAAGGATGGAGCTACGTACCTTCTGGGGGCCGCGCAGCCCCCACGATACCAGTTACGGTGGTTTTTTGTGGAAATGTGTTTTTATGGTTTTTTTATTTTTACAATTATTTTGCAAAGATATTTCAATCTTTCATCAAAAATTCAAAATGACTACCAAAGAATCATTTGAACTGCTAATAGATGATAATATTATACAAATTGCTAGATCAAGCCGAAATCTCCTGAAAAGAGTATGTTGTCATTTTGTGCTGGAAAAAA
>NW_019386446.1:1714-19613 GCF_000671375.1 Centruroides sculpturatus | reverse complement strand
TCCGAAACACACCGTGCACCGCCAACATCTGAAAGAAACTTTAACAAACAATGGTCACCACTGGCCCTGCCACCTCAGTGCCTTCATCGAAGACAAGGACACGTTTATGGCTTTCGTTAACTATGTTAACAAACTCCACCTCACGGACTACAACCCTCCAGCACCTAACATAGTCTTCTCTCCAGCTCCCTCACCCTCGAGCTCCTATGACTCGCTGACTCTTACCTGACTGTATCCGTCCACCTACTCCATTGCACCCAACTATTAAGGTGCCTCCCTGTTCATACTCCATCTGGCACCTTGTGTTATTCTTCTCTAGCTATTGGTCATGCTTATCAAAGGCACCATCTTTACTCTCTGTATCCTTCACGCGGTCTTTTAACCCTACACGCTATTCGTAATTTATCCCCTCCGTACGGACGGTTCGCGGCAAGTGCCCTTATTCTCTTCTTATCCCCTTCGCTCTTTTCCTTCCTATTCCCACCCACTCCCCACCCTTCACCCCACCCTATCTCCATCCCTCCCTCTTTCTTTCCTTTTGGCTATACCATCCAGTTAAGGCCATTTCTTTACAAACTATAAACTATAAACTACTTTATAATGGCAACTCCAATGTTTATTTGTATTTTAAACAGTGAATGCTGGAAATTGAGAGGAAGGTGTAAATTTTTGTGTGTTCATAAGATAATTCCAGCTTTAGGATTTAATAAGTTTATTTAAAATTTTTGATGTTCTAAAAGTATCTTATTCACTAGTAACAATCACAGGACAGCAATTCTCAATTGGTGATACACCAAATGGTATAGAACACTTTAATAAACCTACAATCAGATGCCATATTGAAAAAATAGCAAAGATTATTATAAAGCCACACTGTCTGTCACATAACATTGGTTATTTTGGCTATTTTATAAGATTGGTGTAACTGGCAACACATTTGCACAGCAAATGGGAGTTGTAGGTTTGAGTCCCGCTCTGGGCCAAATCTTTTCTTCCAAAATATTTTAAAATTATTTAATTAAATTTAATAAGAGACTGCACTTAATGCCTCGATCGTCGGCTTAAAAATAAACGCCCGCTCGACTCTTTTTCGCAGGAGGGGAGGGCGTCCCGCCACGTTTTTCGGAACGGGTCGTTTGATTACCTTAGAATTAATTCAGCATTTTATTTTAACCTGCCTCGGTTAAAGCCGACGCTAACTTTGTCCCGCTCCGCTCTTTCTCTGGCCGCCGCCTAAATTTCTACTTCGTCCTGTTCCAAATTAACGGATCGTTATCCGTTTTAACCGGCGCTTCGGCACTCCCTCGTCCCTCGACTTCTGTTACTTTAATTTAATCGACCACCCGACGAATCCGGCGGTGGAATCTCGCCGGAAGTAGACGCTTTTGACGGTTACGCGGGGGTACAGGGATACATTTACCCCCGTCTTGCACGCGCGACCTGTTACTCGTAAGTGTGGTGGACGTCGTCTCTCGGTTTTCTACCACGCTTCCCGGGCGCGACTTTATTCCGCCGGCCGCGGACGTTGTATTTACCGGGTAGGCGGTTGCGCATTTATCCGCGGCCCGGTAGGAGAGAAGAGCGGCAGGAATTTGTTTACCGCCTGGAAATAAGTGCGGAAACTTCCGACTCGGACGGAATGTGATGGCCCTTCCGTCTGGCTCCCGATATTTACCACCCGGGACGATTCTTTTCTCTGGCCGGAAGCTTTTCTCTTTCCCTTCCGCCACGCACTTACGTTTTCGCTCTTCCCGTCGTTACGGAACGTAATGAATTTCCGCTTCCGGGTTTTCGTCTTTCTCCGACTTTTCGCGCTTTCCCGGCGGAAGAAAGTTATAAAAAAATCGTCCGCGGAGGCGGAGGGAAATTAACGGACGAATTTTTTTTTTCTAGGCGCTGGCCACTCTGGGAGCGTCGGTGACCGGACTGGACCCTTGTCTGCAGGTGATCCGAGCGGCCCGATTCCGTCTGTCGGCCCTTCCCCGCATCCGGGACCGGGTGGAATACGTTTGCGGCACGGTGGAAGAGTGGAGCGCGGGGGGCCGCCGCTACCACGCGGCGGTGGCCAGCGAAGTGCTGGAACACGTGGACCGTTTGGATCGATTTCTGGCCGGCTGCGTGGCCTCGCTGAAGGTGAGTCCGAGCGCTTTGAGAAAGGGAGAAAACGCGCTAATCTGCCGACGCTTTTCCGCCGCAGGACAACGGATCGCTGTTCGTCACCACCGTGGACAGAACCGCGGCCTCCTACCTGCTGGGCATCGTGGCAGCCGAATACGTCCTGGGACTGTTACCCGCGGGCACGCACCGCTGGAGCAAGTTCGTTTCGCCCCGGGAACTGCGACGCATCTTGGAAGAAAGTAAGTCTAACCCGGGCAACGGCTGCCCGGTTTCCTTCACCGTCTCTTACTTTGGCCGAACGGAGACGAGCGAAAAAGGGTTGGCCGGAACACGCCCGGGCCTAGATAAATAATCGACCGGAGAAGGGCCTCCTCAGCAAATACCGGAGTTTTTCCGTTCGGTCCCGATTTGTACCACGCGCACTAAGAAGCCGCGTCTCGATTTTCCTCCTTTCGTAAAGGGAGGTTCCCGGTTCCGGTCTGTAGGGGTCGACGGCTACGCCATACGCCCGAAAAACCTAACACCGGGTACGGCGCCGATGGTCTTCGGCCCGAGTCAGGCAAGGACGGGCGAAGAAGGGGCGGAGCTGACGCCAGTTTTTCTCGGGCCCGCATCGGTTTGCGCCTGAAATACGCCCGCCCTTTTCCTACGCAAGACGAGGCGCTACTCGGACTCCTAACGGCCACTGGAATTACTGCGCCACTTCGGCACCCTTTACGCTTAAAATAGTCGACCTTTCGGGCGGACGACCGGCCGTTTCCTTCACTTTGAATTTATAAATTTCGTGTGGCGCGGGTTCGGGTCTTCCCGCCCGTCCCACCAATTTTTACCTTCGTGCGGCTGGGATCGACGGGTCTTTTCCTTCCCGCCGCCGACGGCGCGTAAACGAGTTTCTCCCGGCGGCAGAAGGGCTTAACGAAACGGAAAATTTCTCGTTAGCCGCCGCTCGTCCTATTATTCGCTCGACCGGCGGATTAACGGAAGAAACGGTAAACGCGGCGCGGAGAAAACCGTCTTCCCTCCAGATAGACCCGCGGTAATCCGCTTTCTTTTTCAGACGGTTGTCGCCTTCGACTGATCCACGGCACCCTGTATCGACCCTGGTCCCATGGCTGGAGCTGGCAGACCCACCGGGGTCTGTCCTACGCCCTTCACGCCGTTCGAACCTAGACCGCCCCGCCGACCTTCCGGTGAGTGACGATCTCCTCCTATCCGGTCTCCGCCAGATAACGGGAAGACGAACGATCCCGGCTGCCTAATCCCGATTTACGACCTCCGTTTTTCTCATTAATCTTCCGTATGTCGCGCGCTTCCTCCGCCGACGTCCGTTTCGGCGGGCCGTTTTACCGGACCGGAAGCGGTCCCCTAGGATCTTCCGACCAGAAAGGCGGAGGGTCACACCCGCCTCCTCTCGCCCCGGGACGAAAAGAGGAATTCCTCCGGTCTTCGTCTTCTCGGCGAAAAAGGAGGGAGGACGGCTCCCGGGGCGCCGTGGCGGGCTTTCGACCGGCCGAGAAAGTCGGCCGTTCCGCGCCCGTCTTCCCACCGGCCGGAGGGGGGAAGGACGAAGGAGAAACGCCCGGATTGGAGGGAAAGAAGCGAGTGGGCAGAGAAAGCCGCCGAATTAACGGGCGGAGATAAGGCACGCGGCCGGGCCTTTAAAAGGAAGACGCCGTCCTCCGGTGGCAGATTCGACGGAAATCTCTTCCGACCGCACCGAAACCATGCAGTCCGGAATTCGCCCGCCCGCTCTCTGTCTGCTCTTCTTTTTGATCTGTGTCTATGGACGTCGCTACTCCGACCCGGCCACCGCCCGGGAACCGCTCTCCCGCTCGGCCCGCCTGTCCCCCGAGGAACGGAAGGACGGGGCTTCCGGCCCGGAGGCCGCCGCCGGGATGCGTCGGACGGGTCACCGCCGGGACCCCGGGAGGGAGGTGAGGACGGCTGGCCGAGAAGAAGCCGGAAGAGGGAGACGGACCGCCCCGGAGGCGGTGGAGGGGCCCCGGGCGGAGGCGGTGGAGGGGCCCCGGGCGGAGGTGGGTAGAAGAGAGAGAAGGGCGGAGAGAGCGCGGCCCGCGTCCGACGGAAACCGCAGGAGAAACGGACGGGAAGAGGAGGGAAGAGAAGATTCTCGGGGAAGGAGGAGCGTCCGAGGGGGAAAAAGAGAAGGAACGGAAGAAGCCCGAATCCGCCAGATCCGGGCCGACGGACGGGAGGAGAGTCGACTTGTGGTGAGACGGAAGGCGGGCGCCGGGAGAGACGGCGTTGGGGTCGGACCGGCTAATTGTGGGTGTTTTTCTTTTCAGGGCAAGGAGAGAAGAGAGGGAGACGGCCGTTTCTCGGACGCCCCGGGGTGAGTAGCCGATCGGCGCGCGCTAGAGCCGCCACTTTTTTCTCTTTGTAACGATGTGGTGTGATCGCAGGTGGAAGAAGACCGTGGCCGGTGGAGGAGATTGCCTGGCCACTATCCTGGGAGCGGCCGGAGCCCTGGCCGCCCTCGCCTTCCGACCCAAGTCTTGGCAACTTCTGGTCTGAATCCCGACTTTTTCGCCCTGAATAAACTGTTGACTTCTTCCGACTCTCTCTTTTTTCGGGACGCGTCGCTTTCCGAAATTTTTAAGAACTGGTTTTTTATCGGCGGGTTTCTCGGACTTTGACGCGCGAAGCGTTCCGTCGGGGGTGGAACGCCACCGAGAGACGCGTAACGGCGGACGGGAAAATTAATTCGTCCGGCTTTACGAAGAATCGACTTCGAATATCGGGAAAAGCGCGCTAAACAAGAGAGTAAAGTGACGGGACGGAAGCCTTTAGTGATTTCGACTCCGTCTTCCGCCCGACGTGGTAGACCTCGGCCTAAATTTCCGCTCGACCAATCCACCCGGAAGAGCGTTTTTTGAGAGAGAACCCGTTGGACGGGGTCGGAGAAAACACTCGGACCGGGTTTAAAGTCTCTCGAAATCATAATTTTAAACTCCACCGTCGTCCGTCTTTCCTTAATCTCGAGAACGGAGACGAAAGACGAAACCACACGCGGAAACCTTATTTCGATTCAAAACTTTCCCCCGAAAGCGGTTGATAGATGACCCGCGCGACTCTAACGTTAAAGGAAAAGTATGATGTACGGGGGCCAGCCACTACGGCTCTAATTTCACGCGGAGAAGACGTATTATAAATTAAAAGTACGATTAAAAATTGCTATCGTGTCACAATAAATAACCTGTGGTCGAACACCTTTGGCGGACGGTAACGTCTATTTGCTTACCCACTCCTTTTTGCCACGTAAAACTGCCCGTGGTAAACGTCTCCGGCATTCTTACATTTATCTTCCCACCTCTTCTTATTCTCTAATTTTTCGGGTGTCGGGGAGGTAAGTTTTTAACTATTTCCGACTCGTCCCACTTTATCTTACGGCCTTCGGTTTGTTACGCCGGCCGCGGGGTCTTCTTTTCTAAATAAGTCTAAAGCGGTGTTTCTCGACGGGGGCGATTAGTAACAATTTATATTTAGGGGGGCGAAAAACAATTTTCTGGGCGATATAGTAAAACATTATATTAAGAATAATTACATATTTTATTCGTTATATCGTATAATAATTAAACAGAACAGTATATTAGTCACTATCCTTTCGACCGTACTCCCTATTCGCTGTCCGTTTGTAAGGCGTTGTTGTTGTTATAAAGGATTACAGGGCTGTCTGATATGTAAACTGACTTTGCCCTAAGGATTGAAAAGAAGGCTGGGAAGAACTTAAAATTGAGAAAGAAAGATTGCTTGGAAAGTGAAAATGAAGGGGAAGGGGCCTTGAGAGCTGCATCTATATTTATTAGAACCAAAATTGTACAAAAATAACAAAATGGGACGAATACACAGATATTTACAATAATGGATGAGTTACAACATAGAAAACAAAGAACAATATATGCAGTAAAAACAAAATACAAAAATAATAACAGAAATAAAGGCAGATGCACAAAGCGATAGTCCGAGCGCGACAAAATAGACACAGCGATGCTGGTTTTACAATAGGAAAAATTTGAACAGTAAGGAGCATCGTTTACATAAGGATAAACACTGCGCTGATTCCCACCACCGGAGTGAGAATACAAAAGGTTGGGAAGTTAAACGCAAAAGAAAATTGGCTTTGCCGACGTGTCAGAAAATGCAAAGGATAAGTGTAGTGTAGAACGCAATTAATATCAATGAAAATAACAAGTAACCAAAACAGTGAGGAGAGCGCAAAAACTTCACGTACAGTCGGGTGGACGGGCAACACAATAGAGAGGTTGCTGCCGACGTTTTCAACGCGAAAACGTGTACGTCGGACGTTCGGCGCCGCCTTCCTGTGAGCCTAGAAGTTTGACAACGGCGTTTGGAACGTCGAGCATGATCCTGGCTTTCTACCTAGTGTCTTTTTCACAAATTGCTTCGGAAGAATGTCTGCTCGCAAATAGAGAGTTCGGAGGAGTTGGGTTCCATATTAAAAGCACCAATGGAATCGCCATCTTGAATTAACTTATGTCTGTCAAGACCGAATTTTAAAAAACGTGAACATCACAGAGATTAATATGTACCCCTAAGTCTCTGGAACGGAATACGTGCACCAGTGAACCTACAACTACACGATTTATATTTTAAAAATAATTAAATTCACTTCGCATTCAAAAGTTTCGAATTTCGAAAAAAACAAATTTGCTGATTAAATGCGGACAACCGTTTAACCGAAGCGAAACGGGTTTTCCCCTCGCTATGGATGTCTGCCTAGTTCAGTTCGGCTACAGTTCGCCCTTATTATCAGTTCGAAATTTGGTGGTTCCATAATACCACCTTTTCCTCTACATAAAATATTCTTTACTTTTTAAATATTAAAACAATCCACTTAGTTAAAATTGCTCACTACCAGTGGCTGGTGAATGGAATCGGAGGCGATCTTGGTAGGTGTGCGGCGCGCCAAATCCCGAGGGTGTCGATACCGGTTAACGTCTTTTGTCGTATCACAAAGAACGCGACAGGGTTATTGTAGATTTTAAACGTTTCTCACCATAGCTGTAAAAATCTAATTATATTAAACTTAATAGTCATTTGTCTTCTAATTCTTTTTAGGACCAAGTGTCCTTAGAAATTTCCAAAATGTACAACTTTTCGGTCACTCTCGTCGAACTGGAAAAATTTCTGTCTTTATTACATCTAATACAGTATTTCGAAGAAATCAGTCCCCTCTGTACTCGGCTAGAGATAGTTTGGGTTAAGCTTTTCTTTAAGTAATATTCCGGCTCTTTCAACGGGGGTTTGTTTATATCTCCAATTGCCTAATCGCTTAATTATTTAACTACTTCTTAAGTAGAAGTAAGTCGAAACCGGTTACTTCGTACTCGAATATTTTGTGAAATACGAGGGAAACGGCGCTTCCACGCTTCCGAGGACGGCACGCCACTGGTCGGGATCCGCTCTGTGAGCGGACAACCCGGACACTTGTCCGGGGCGGCAAATCTAAAGGGCGCGAGTTTGGTTGCGAATGTGACAAAATATATATAATTTAAATACTTAATTATATTTTTATTTGTCGATTTTTTGTGGCTAAAATTACCACGCAATTTACATTTCGTGATTATTATTTTTGCCTAAAAGCTAAGAAAATATTTGCATTCCTTAATTCCGAAGGAAACAATCATTAAAGAGTGCTTTTTGGCAAAAAGGAAAGCGTAAGGAACAATGTTAAATTTTGTCCCAAACCTTAGTGCCACCTTAAGAATATTGCCGATCGTACCAATAACTGTAGCTAGTGGGGGAAAGGAGTTTCTCTAAATAAATATTAATTAAAAACGTTTTACGTTCCACTACCACGCAAAATCGTCTTAATAGTTTGGCTATTTTGGCCATCGCGCGCGAAACTGCCGATCGAGTACACTTAAAAGAGTTAAAAAAGTTTGCAGAACTGAAAGTGAGAAAAAGTTTCTTTTGATTTTAGTATAGTTGATGCACTTTAGTTTTTATAGTATATAAGTTCTTTGATTGTACAATAATACATTTTTGTGATATCATTAAAAATGCATCTTTTTTTTTAATATTCTTTCCGCCCTGTGGGCACTAAGAGGGCCTCTTATAGCAGGCCCGTTATGGGTTCGGCCAGGTCCACAATGGGGCGACCGGGTGGTGAGGGACGGGGCCCGAGATATTCGAACGAATCACCCTCCGAAAACTTCCTGGGGATTCCTTCACCCGCCCGGATTCGATCCCGGGTCCCCCGGAGCGGTAGGCTGCCACCTCGACCGCTCGGCCAACCGGCCTTTAAAAATGCATTTAATTAACAATTAGTAGGTACAGCAATCTTATTTTAATTGTTTTTACTATTTTTATTTTAATATTTTTTAATTTTTACTGTTTTGTACTACTTGATTGTTAATTTTATATTACATATTTCTCTCTAAATAAATTTAAGAGGCGGCAATTTGTCTTTTTGTCCGGGGCGACATAAATGCTTAACCGGGCGCTGCTTACGTATACTTAACAGGACTTTTAACTAGTGGCGTAACGTAATGGGGTGGCAGTTTTTAGGGGGGCGGCAAAATTTCACAATAAATAATAATATCATGTAAAAACTTGAACCATTTCATCACATATTTTCGTCGCACCTACAATTCGGACCGATTGAAATGAGCACGGAATAGTGGTACCATCCGGACAGTCCGGGATATTGTGCAGAACCTGTCGACCCTTTTTTTTGCTTGTACGACTCATTCGTATTCATATACACCTCCAATAGCCAATAGAGCTAAGTCATCTAGGTTACTTACGTTACTCCTACCCGAGTCTCCCTAGTCGTTAACTGTAACTGATTTAGAACCGGCATGCACTGCACGAGTTATTCTTCGCATTGCAAAATAACATACGCATGCGTCGGGAACTTTTGTTCAAACAAACCTCACCCGTCCTCCGGGTCGGCGATTTTAAAAAGGTGGCGACACTAACGCGGAATTTTTCATTACTTATTCCGTGACGAAACTGAATTTTAGTCTTTTAAATTCAGATACTTAAATAAGGGGGCGGCGAAATTTTCCTTTTCCCGGGCGGCTGACAACCACGCTACGCCACTGCTTTTAACAGAAGTCCAACGGTGTTTTTCTTGCCGACGAAGGATCATTGCTCTTCGGAGTCAGTGTTCCCCGACTTGTGGCCACAATAGTGACTTTTAGAGGGACGTAGCGGCGACTGCGAACAAATCAGCTAAAAATAGCGACTTTTGAATTTTTTTTTTTTTACTTTTGAGAAATATACATTTATTGTTATAGTTTTCAAATCTATAGACTTTTCTCTACTGTATAGCGCTCTCTGGCAACGACTAATATTATTACGATAGACAAAACTATCTCTAGATTTTTCTACAGTGTGCAGAGCTAAAAAGTAACATTTTTGTAAGAAAAATAAATCTACCCGGGAAATTTTTCAAATTGCTAAATTGAAAACGTGATAACTCCCAAATAAAAGCTTAGTCCCGAGGTTGTAAAAAGCGTGCAGTAATTCTATGATTCTAAGAACATTTAAAGAAAATCAACAAAATTATGTATTCGTTTAAAATAAGACAGACCGACATTGACAAAAAGTGGTCGGAAGACGAAAGCGACTGATTGAAGTCGGTTTTAAACCCTATTATTTATTTCGTTTTTCCATTTTTGTTATATATGTATTATAATTATATATCGTTCGTGTTGTTAACGATTCAATTATTTTTGTTAAATGTTTTTTTACGCAACTATTATGTGTACAACTTTTCTTGTATTGTATCAACAAATTTGTTTTGTACTAAAGCCATTCGACGATTTGAAAATTTGTTGTTTATTGAGTAGCAACAAAGTAGCGACTTATCAAAATATCTGCGGCCAAATCAGCGACTTTTATTTTAAAATGTAGCGACTTTTATTTACGAAAAGTTCGGAATTTTTGATAAGGGGACAAACGGGCACTACGAGTACGCCGGAGCCACCTTCCGACCGACGCGACGGCCTAATCTTTACCGTTCCGCTTTGCCGGGTTCTGACGGCAAAAGCCGCGTGGTTTCACCCTCCAGGGTTTCCTTGGCCCGTTTTCGTCCGCGTCTATACGATAAACGGCGAAGAAGTAATCGGCGGACGTTAAATTTATACAGTAGAGCGTCGTTTATCCGAAAGGTCGGTTATCCGAAACGTCCGTTATCCGAAAGAATTTCAATCGGCAAATTTAAATTTTCGCTAGTGCTGTGGCGCTGCAATCTTAGGCTATGTCTTGGGCTACTAAAATATTTTACGTTTTCGATACTAAATTAACTTCTAAAGTATAATTTTTTTAATTGTTTTTATATTTTTTAATTTATTTATTGTTTCTGTACAAAATAAAAAAATAATTTTTAACGATACAATAGCCACGATTATTATTTTAAAAAGTTTACGTCAGGCTTAACATCGACGAAAATTCAACGCGAAGCGACACGCAACGAAGAAAAATTTCAACACGAGATAGGTTAATATATTTTTTCGTACATAATCGGTTATCCGAAAAATAAGTTATCCCAACAACTCCAGTCCTCAATTGATTCGGATAAACGACGCTCTACTGTATTTCGTTTTTCCCCAGAGAATTTCTGTCAATGTGGGCGACGTCCGCTAGAGGGCCGCCGGCAGAGGTTTCCGACGGTGGAACGGATGCTTATCTACGGGTAAGCGTACTTTTTTTCTATTATTAAATTGGAGGCGGGCGGAGACGGGACTTCCGGTCCGGAAACCGAAACTCTCAACCTCTGGTTTCGGCCGATGCTTAGGCCAGCCACATTTACGTCTGTGCGCGGTGCGGCCCTGGTGTCTACGCCCGACGGTCACTCGTTGCTAGGTGCGAGCGACGCGTTTCCTCTCGGTCGTCGGTCGGGCCGGACGGAGACCGGAGGAGAAAGGCCGTCCTTCTCCGTTGGTAAACGTGACGTCAAGCACGCGTGGGAACGTCGACAGTTTGCTTCGTACCGGTACTTAAAAGTAAAGACGAAAATTCCCCACCGTTCTCCTGCTCTAGGGAATTTTGCGGAGTGGAAATTACGCCCGGTAAAGAAACGTTCGGGAGTGTAAAAATATATACAGTGAATATATAATATGGCCCTCTCGATTGACCTCTTAAGGCCAATCGAAAGGTCCAAAAAATAACCGGGTGAAAGTTTTGCTTTTGTGGTTTAATAGTGTGATTGTTGACCATGGGCGTAGCCAGAGTTTTGTTATGGGGGGCCTAGTGGAGGCCAACCTGACACAAAATTGAATTATTTCAAATTATTGTTCATTATTGGGCATCGTTCACCTTTTTTTAGTATTCAAAACTTTTATTTTAGCTTTAGGTTTTAACAAATCGACTCAACACTTTTTCGGCTGTGATTTCCTGGGGGGCAACAGGTTCCCTGGGAGGGGCCGTGCCCACCCAGGCCCCCCCTCGCTACGCCCATGCCGTTGACGTTTTGTTAAGTTCTGTACGGATCTTGTTAATACCAAGTGCCGAGTTTTAAGTCTTTTCCACCGTTTTGATGGGTTTTTACTATACGATTATTAATTGTAATGCATTTATATTTTAAAATTTATTTCCGATATATCTTTATATATATTTTGGAAGCAACATATTTATACGCTTATATTTTTTCAGTATGAAGATTTGTAATTTTTGACCCGTTAACGTAAACGAATGACGATGGTCGACTTCGGAGTGTCGAGAGACAGATGGGTTTGTCCGTCCGACAGGGAGTTAGCTCTGAGGGCTAAGTACGTTACGTTTTAGATAGCTAAAGTATAAGTTTTTGTAAGACTCGTATGTTATAATTTTTTAATTTGAAATAACTTTTCGTTCTGGCAATGCTCTGCAAATTTTTGGCTTTCTTTTTAGCAAAACTTTTTGACTCTTCTCGAACTGTGCTTTCAAAAATAACTAAACTAAAAATAACAAAAATTATAATATCACATATAAACAAAATAAAACAGCATTTGATTTTACTATGCATATACACTATGGTTTCTCTGATTTGCACTCAAGACTCCATTTTCCCACTATGTTATAATAGTTCAAGTTGTGAAAAATGCATTCAATGAAAATGGAACCCGAAACTCACATTAGTTCGGCAGAACAGTCGGCGATGTGCCCACCATTAATTGCCAGGTACCTCAGAATGGTCTGCACATTCACAGGAACCCCATCAGACATGATTTCAATTAGAGAATTTTTTTTACAATTTGAGAGCATTGCTAAGCTAGCTGCATGGAGAAAGTTGGATTACCTTACAATAGACAGTGCTAGGTTAAAAGGGAAAGGTTAAATTAACTTTTCTTAAGGTCTGGGCTATGTATGGAGAAGACTATAAATTAAGGGAAAGAATCACTAGAAAATTTTGACAATGCGTGAAGGATGGCAGAGAGGCTTTAAGACAATATACAGGTATTAGGCAACAGAAAGAGGAAGCTCTATGGGAGTTCTGCATTCGCCTATGCAAAGCGGCTGACCAAGTGATTGAGGCTAATCCACATCTTGAACCTAAAAAAGGACTACTACTGGATTAATTTATTAGGGGGATAGATATTTGTTTACGTTGTGAAGTACTGAACTATCAACCCGTATTGTTTGATGAAGCAGCTGAACTGGCAGAGAAGGCTAATGAGGTTGAGCAAATGTGTTTTTTGTAAAGAGAGCATGTTACGTTAATATGGCAGAAATCATCGCAAAAACTGAGGAGGATGTCACCAACAATAAGGCAGCAGGTGAACACAAGGAAGGCAATTTGAGAGAAACTGTAGAGAAGCTTGTAAGACAGGTGGAAGAACTTTTGGAAAACATGAGTTGAATGACAACCATTAAGAGAAAAGACCACAGCCGAGAAGCAGCAAAATATGTGTGTTACGCTTATACTCACCCAGTAACTGCCCAACAAAAACAAAAAAAAACAGTTAAGCTAACAAGGCCAGGATCACAAGCTCAGACATGTTTGTAAGCTGGCCCTGAACATAAGATGAAACACGAATGGATGAATGGTTTACCAGTATGTGGAGGAGCAATTGGGACAAAGGTGGACAGATTTCTCGTTGATACAGGGTCGGAAAGGTTGTTAATGAATCTTGACACAGTAAGGATGATATTAGATGGAGATAATTGCAAGATAGTCAATGAAACACTGTCGGTGAAGGGGATAAGTGGACCAACTGTAACTTGTGAACCTGTAATTTGTATGAAGTTCTGATGTGGTGGCAAGGTCATATAACAGAAGTTTGGGAGCATCAAAGCAAATATGTTCATTGATTATATATAATGCGATTCTTGGAATTAACTTCTGTGAAAGTCTGAGGTGATATACAAATTGTTATATAAAATTTGCACATGGGCACAGGAAGACAAAAGTACAGAGTGTATGCTCACAGTGATGTCATGCCACATGTACAATTCCTAAGGGAATAAAGGTGGATCATATCCCTTCTCCCCACCAAAGTAAAATACTTAACTTGATACATACCTTATTTTCTTGCTTCGCCTCAAAGCTTGAAAACCTAACAGGAACTCAAAATTTTGCCATGATATCGAGCTTTCCAAGTTTACACTGATAAACACCCGGCAATATAGGATACCTCACATTATGCTTTCCAAGTTGGAAGAGAAAATAAATTCCTACCTGGAGTTTGGAATTATAGAAGAGAGTAATTCACCTTGGAACTTGCCCATACACATCATAAACAAAGACATTAGATTTATGTTGGACCTATGACAGATAAGTGATGTAACTATTAGTCAGGACTTCCCTGTGATTAGGGTTGATGATATTCTGATACAATTTAGAGGAAGTAGGGTGTTCTCAGTCCTTGATTTGAGCATGGGGTACTTTCAGATCCCCATTGAGGAGGAGAAAAGGGAGGTCTGTTTTTTCCACACCCTGGGGGAAATATTAACTATGTTGCATGCCCCACGGAGGAAAAAACAGTGGTTGTTACTTCCAGAGTGTAATGAATTGTATCTTGGCTCATTTTATAGGACATTCATGCTTTATCTTTCAAGATGACATTGTCCTATTCTCCAGCGACTTAGATGAACATATATCATTCATACATAAAGTGATGGACACCATAGATAAGGCAGAACTAAAATTGAATCCATAGAAGTGTAAATTTTTTGTCCCTGAGATAAGATATCTAGGTCTCATCATAAACGGAAAGGGGATCAAAACTGACCCTGAGAACGTCAAAGCAATAACAGACGTACCGGCACCATCTCACACTACAACATTCCTCGGAATGATCAATTACTACTGACCATTTATTCAAAATCTTGCCCATATAGTACAACCCTTAACTGACTTAACTAAAAATGGGGCAAAGTTCGATTGGAATTATGAATGTGAGAAGAGTTTTAAGAGGATTAAAGAAATGTTAGTCAACACCCAAAAATTGGGACACCCTGATTTTGAAAGTGAATTCTTTTTAAGTACCGATGCCAGCGAGGGATGCTTAGGGGCAGTGTTGAACCAGAGAGTGGGGGAGAATGAACTTGTCAGTCCAATAGGATTTTATAGTAAGAAGCTACAAGGGAATGAGAGAATGTATTCGACCGTGGAAAAAGAATGTCTGGCTATTGTCCTAGCATTACATCATTTTAGATATCTTGTCCTCAGACGCCTGGTGATTGTTTATTCTAATCATAAGCCCTTAGTATCTCTATAACATAATCAGAATCACGACTGTCGCCTAATGAGATGGGTGATGGAGTTGAGTGAATATGATCTAACTTTGGCTCGTATAAAAGAAAAAGATAACGTGGTTGCAGATTTTCTCTCAAGGGTTTACAGTGAGGTGATTACAAATATTGTGACATTGAATCAGTCTAGACCTGCGGAAGTGATTGACAAAATCATAATAGTCTCAGGACATTGATAAAATTTTCGACTCCATTAAACATAAGATTCTTGGGATAGAGAGACCAAACAACATGGTAGACATGCCTATAGAGAATTTTGATATTATCAACAGTGACAATTAACCAAGTAGATGATGACTGTTGAATGATTAAAAGATGTGTTGTGAAAGTGCAGTTAGTCAAATTATTTCAACACATAATTGTCACTCCCTTGCTGGTCATACGGGAATTGCCAAAACATTTACTGCAGTTAAATGTCACTTCTACTTTCCAAAAATGTGGAAAAAGATAGAGGAATTTCTCAGTGTGTGCAAGGTGTGCCAGCGTTATAATTTGCATCGTGCCCCATGGCCAAAGTCTCTGTTGATCTTAAAGGACCACTCCCAGTAACGGAACAATCAAACCTCAATATACTCGTTTTCGTTGATTTATTTTCAAGGTATGCTGAAGTTGTAGCCATTCTCTCCCAAGATGCAAACACAATTGCTGAGGCATTCTTTTGCAATTTTGTCTGCCAATTTGGGTGTCTGATCGTACTAATATCAGATTGAGGACTGAATTTGACATCTAGTACGATGGAGGAAGTGTGCCGAATGTTAGAGGTCAAACGAAAAGTGATGACCACATACTGTCCCACATCTAATGGCCTCATCAAACGATTTAATAAGACAATTGTTGAAATTATCACCTGCATATCAGATGGGGATAATTGTAACTGGGATACTCACCTTCCAGCAGCTATGTTCGCATATAGAAATGCTGTAAATTCAGCTACAGGTGATATGTTCAATTTTTTAATTTACGGTTTTGATCCCTGCTTCTCTAATGGTGACAAGATAGACAGAGTCGAGTTGAACCAGAACGTAGAAAGTTACCAATCAGATCTTGTGGAGAGACTCGAGACTGCACACAAAACAGTGCATGCTCTAAGTGAAGAGAGCAAAAGAATGAGTCGGGAATATTGGAATAGACATCACTCTCTCCAAAAGTTTGAAGTAGGAGAATTAGTATGGCTAGCACAGCCTCTTCATGATCCTACCAAACAAAAATTCTCTGCGAAGTATTTGGGGTCTTTTCGCATAGTTGATAGGATAAACAAAGTGAACATAAGAATAAGGGTATGTAAGGATGGGGATGACCAAACAGTCCTCATTAACCGGCTCAAGAGATATGTTGGTCCCGAGAGCAAATTGGCTAATCTTAGAAAATAGAGGCCGTAAGCCTCGAAAATTGTCAACCAGAGTCAACGAGATACAAAATAACGAAAAGTAGGAACAAATCAAACATAGGGCATATAGACAAAGGGAAACTGTTCTACCAGAAAATGGTGAGAATCATAAAAGTGAGAGGATATCTGGAACTGAGGATAGTTTGAGTAGTGGGTACAACTTGAGAAAGCACTAAATTGACTTCCGTGCATTGAGTCGTGGGGACTACAACTAGATATTAAACTTTTTGTAGAGACACAAAATGTAGCATATTGGTGTACTCAATGTTACTCCCTCGTAGTGAAAAAGTTTTCTGTTTGTTGTAAAATTTTTGATGGGAGGAGGGGGAGATATGTGGTCTGAAGACCACATGTTTTGTTGCATAACCAGGCCCGTGGGTGGGCCAGAGTAAAGGAGGGAGAGAGGGATATTGCGGATGCTCAATGGAGGAAGGAGATCTTTTTTCTTGGAAGAAAGAAAAAGGAGAAAAGACGTGTGGACAAGAGAGTTGCGAGTTTTTTTTTTTTTGTGTGTGTTGTGTTCTTTGTTTTAGTGTCTGTTATAGCGAAAGGACAGAGAAGTGATCGGATGGACTAAAATAAACTTTAAATTTCTTGCATTGGAGTCATAGAGCATGTGATTTATTTCTTTGAAGTTTTTGTTTGTTTTGTTCCTGCATGGGAAATACTATAGATCGAGTACTTCCCTAAAATCTCCAAATATAACAGAAAACTCATTATTAATAATTGACTCATGGAATGGACAAAGAAATATTAATATTTATAATACGGTATTTCAAACATCTATAAATCAAAACTTATGAGAAGTACTAATTATTCCACCAAAGTATACATCTATATGCCAACCTTTAAATGTTGGATTTCATAGACAAGTAAAACTTTTAGCTAAAGAAATTTTAAATGCTATCATTACTAAAAAAAGGGAAGTGAAGCTGTGGAAGCATCACTTCCCTTGTATTTTCTAAAATATAAATACATATTGTGTGATTATTTTCATATTTGAACATACTTTGAATTAATTAAAATAAACTAACTAAATAAACATGAGAAAACCCACCAAGTGTCTTAATTTATAGCATTATATTGTGTTCGAAGCAGCAACAAAGATTAAAGCACGGTTTCATATCATTTTAAATTAATATTTTATTATAATTGCATATGTATCTTATTACAAATTTCTATACTTATATTATGAAAATTGTTTTTCATAATATTTAAAATTAACATTTAAAGGTGATAAAATTTCTAAAGATTTTATGTCTGAAAATCTGTTAATATAATTATGATTAAATATAGCTTAAATGCACATAAAAATAACATTGAATCTTCTTTACCTTTTTAAATCTTAAAACAATGAATGCACTTACAAGGGAACTGTCGGAGTGGCATCTAATAAATTTTAATAAAATTTAGTTAATAGTTACGTTAAAAGTATACAAACTCTATATTAAATTTGTAGTATTCACTAAAAGAGTTAATCAGAGTTATTAGCAATCAAATGTCGTACTATTTTATATGCGGATTTTTAAAAGTGAAAGGGTCGCGGAGGAAGACGGCGATATTACATTTAGAATAAATTCTGGAATTTTCGAAAATGGGAGAAGAATTAATAACATTTAGTTAATAATTATGTTAAAAGCATGCAATCTCTATATTAAATCTGTAGTA
>NW_019386446.1:0-542 GCF_000671375.1 Centruroides sculpturatus | reverse complement strand
TACTACAGATTTAATATAGAGATTGCATGCTTTTAACATAATTATTAACTAAATGTTATTAATTCTTCTCCCATTTTCGAAAATTCCAGAATTTATTCTAAATGTAATATCGCCGTCTTCCTCCGCGACCCTTTCACTTTTAAAAATCCGCATATAAAATAGTACGACATTTGATTGCTAATAACTCTGATTAACTCTTTTAGTGAATACTACAAATTTAATATAGAGTTTGTATACTTTTAACGTAACTATTAACTAAATTTTATTAAAATTTATTAGATGCCACTCCGACAGTTCCCTTGTTAGTCGAATAGCTCCGGACGAGTGGCTAATGGATAGAATTGTTGGAAGCTTTATATGATATTTTGTGTGTAGCATCCACCAACTAAACTGTCATAGGTTGGTCTTTGTAAAGTGCCAAAAATGTGACAAATGAGTCACGTAGTCTTACAGTTATGGATTAGCAACATATAAATTACTTTTATTTAATAAAACATTTTTAATTTTAATAATTCAGTGATTATAAAAGATATATAACTGTT